>NW_025765542.1:0-148817 GCF_003918875.1 Haliotis rubra | reverse complement strand
TTACCTCATGTTAATGGCCCAATGTGAGGAATACAGGTGATATTATTAATGACACAATGTGAGAATAAAAGGTCATATTGTATTAATGACACAAGAGAATAAATGTAATGTGTTAATGACTGTGTGAGAAAATATGTCTTATAGGTGTTTAAGCGGCATCGAAAAGCAATTCTGTGTCATGGATTTAGAAAGAGATCTTGTGTTCCTTTTCAAGAGAAAGAGGGGTCTAATTGTGTTCATGGCACACTGTGAGGAATAGAGGTATTTTTGTGTTCATGGCACACTCGCGAGAATAGGGTCTTATTGTGTTAATGGCACACTGCGAGAATAGAGGTCTTATTGAGTTAATGGCACACTGTGAGAATAGGTTTTTGTATTCATGGCACACTGTGAGAATAGAGGTCTTGTGTTCATGGCACACTGTGAGAATAGAGGTTCTTATTCCGTTCATGTCCTCTGAGCTTCCACACATAGATTTCATATCAAGCAAATTAAACATCTCATTAATGAAAATAAAGCTGCTTTGACCCACTGTTCAATATCCGGATGGGTGGCACCTTGAAATGTTTGGTTACAAGTTTGTGTGTCAATTGGAATAGACGCCCTAGTGTGTGTTAGGCACCCTGTGACAGGTCTTATTTCATGTTCAGTAATTCTTGCCTGTGTTTCTGTAAAAAGGTTCCTGGACGAGGTGTCCATTTCCAAGCTATAGACATGTAAGAAGCGTGACATCGTCATGTCTTCCCAGCCACATAAGCTTCCACAATAAATGACTACAAAAGGTAAGCACCAAGTCCACCCAAATCCCTTCAACTTTTGCCCCAATCCCCAAAAAGTACATTTTAACATAATAATTTAACCCCAAATCCTGAGACGCCCCCACAAGATTTGCAATTTTTTCTCAGCAAGTCCCCTTTGGGTTGTTGTTTTACGGTCCCTGTAATGTTACATACTTTTTAAACAAACAACATACAGGTCCACGTTTTGAACTGGCCTACCAGGAACCATGTCTGTCAGTCCCGGATTGGGTGGGTAGGCTTGCTGACTTTCAGTTCAGTTTTCTTTTATCTCAAACAAATGGGCTTGGCGTGTGACGCTCATAAAAGTCAATCCAGTGGATTATTTCAAACCAACAGATAAAAAATAAGCAGGTTGCACCATCCAGAGAAACATTTATTCCACATCAGGAATGAACAATCTACCTAGTCACTCAGGGGTGGAAATAACTTTTCGCAGAATTGCTAATTTACTCCTTCCCTGTACAGTGGCACATAATAAAACTCCCACTTGCCTAATGAATTGTTCCACTGCTTACGACGTTTCGCATTGATTTTCAGAAACAAAATAACGTATTCATCAACATTTAACCAAATTCAACTGGACACCGGTACAGAATATGATACTAGTGACTTGCCAGGCAGAAAAAACGCTGGACTCAAGCGTAGAGACGATACGGTTATTTCCACCTGTCCATGTATATTTGAGCACAATAATATTCCCACATAACAGAAACAAAATAATACCAATCAAAACATACAGCAGAATTTAAGTTAAAACAAATCTGCAGAAATGCTACCAGCACGCCATCCACTAATTGTGTCGGCACGGGCGGCAAGAACAGAGTTTGCAGCTTCTATTTCCACCAGAAGTCTCTATGCAAGAAAATCTGGTGATCTTGTCACGAAGCAGTATAAAGAGTGAACCACAGTATACCAAATATTTGAAATATTTTCATTAGGCTGATGGTAGAAAATGAGAACCACTGAGAGGAACAGATCTTGGTTTAATACCACGCACATATATATATACACGAGGATGGAACATGAATAAACCCCTGAAAGTGGATGGCATGCTGGTATTTGAAAGCATGGAAAGCGACACATGGACCAGGGCTTGTGGACCAAAGGGGCAGCGGTCTTCATATAACTTAGGAATATCTCATATAATGTCGGGAAAGTATATATTCCGAGACTAACTACTTACCTCTTACTAACAGGTTGGGAGAAACAAACATGTTCAACAAAACCACTATGGCTAGAAAGGGAAAACCTTTGTATATATTTATCAAATACAAAACATAAAAACCAACAAATGAAACCTCATTTGTGAGTGAGGCGAATGAGGGTGGGTGAGCAGGCAGGCAAACAAGGTGAGCCTCCGACTGCCCCTGTCAACTCCAGTATGATTTTCCAATAACAACCTGACTGTTGCTCCGATTGCACAATGAAAGCATAAGATCGAGATGTTAAAATGAGGTGTTCTTTACTGTGAAAGTAGCTTGAAGCGCTCCTCACTCACTCACCCACGTAGCCAGTGTGTAATACACCCATTGAGGTTTTGCATTCTTTCACATCTGCGGCCGGCTATTTCACATCTTAACAATGAGAACTATGACGAAACAACAGGGCAAAGGTTAGCAATAAGGAAGACTGAAACCTACTTGAGCCGGGGATAAAAGCATAGTGCGTGCGAACCATTGAAATAATCGAAGATTGGTATGATGAAGGCGTCAAGCAATTATGAATCATCAACTCGCATAATCGAACACAAACGAATACTGGAACACTATTTACCAGCAACAAAATTGGCACTGCACGGTTGGTTTTATCAGTTACATTCCATAGCAGGTGCTACAAGTCATGATTGAATTTTATACTTAAAGACACCAAGAAGGGAGGATTATGTTCCTAACATACTAGTTATCCATTCAAGATGTGAAATTTGCCCAAAAACCCCAAAAGAACTACGTTTTTTTCTTTATGTTTTATTACATTAACAAAATAACCAGGACAAATTCATAAATGGCGGCTTACCGGTTATTTTTGATGGTTGGAGTAGGTTGCCAATGGAAGCAATCATCAATTATGAAGGATACCCAACAATTCCCAGCTTTACAGGACCACACTACTTGAAAGAGGTTAAGGACAACCTGTTTGCATATGTAACATTGCAATGACATCATAGCTTCAACAATATGAATTGGGATGAGGTATAATAAAGACAGTATTTAGAACTTGATGAATATTTCCATGGTAAAGTGTTAAGGAGGGAACATATGTGACACCTTTATACTAATATATTGACACATATTCAAAACTCATGTGATACCTACGAGCGACATGTTAAGATTAGTTGTAAATATCCTGTCACTATCTCATTTCCATACCACTTCCGGACTTTTTCACCTAAAGTAGCTAATTAGGTACTTTTAACTGATATACTAAATAATACGGTGAAACTTTCTTGACCTTCAACCTTTAAATGATATGCAAAATACTCACCAGATTTACCCACTTTGAAGCGCTGGTACCGCTTAACGCCTTTCCACGCGCCGCCTTTAAAGCTATTCCTTCAGTACTAACTTCAAAATACTGCATTTTTTCAACCAAACTGGCAACCAGGAACATTGAAAACACTCACACGGTTGCTTGCTACTTTCAAACTAGCCAACTAGGAACTTTAATTAAAATGCTCTATACAGTTGCCACTGCCTAAACCCAGCCAACTAGGAACTTCAGTGAAATACTTCTATACAGGTTGCTGCTGAAGCAACAGCGGGAACGGTAAAGGCTGCTCGGTGCCACTTTGCTAAAACGGCAGACTTTCGCGACAAAATATACATATACAGTTACCACTGCTGCCCAAACCAGAACTTACTTTCACAAAATAAAATTCAACAGTCAGCTGTGATTCCCATAAGCGATATTAATACAGCAGCCGGGATGTTACCATGACGGCATATTATTCCCGGCCACCCGCACCTTCCACACGGCCTCATGCCGGTTTACTTGTGATTTTCCTTTGGGTTGTTTTGGTAAGCAAAGTCATATTCCTTCCATCCGGTCATCCCATAGCAAAACCATAGTCTGTATTGCTGGTCAAAGGTACTTGGTGATTTCCTCACTCAGCACTTTCCACTTCTTCCCATCCCTCTCCAATAGGCCTTGTCAGGATGGTGAGCGGGTAGATATTCCTGGTACAACTTCTTCAGCGTCATGAACTTCGAGGTACTTCTCCTTGATGTCAACCAAGGCGTGGAGGATTCTTAGGAGAATTCAGTACACATACTGGAAAACTCAAACTTGTTTCCTGGTTGTGAAGTGTTGCTTGAGCAGTTACCTCCCTTGTCATTTGCTTCAAGATGGCTTCCTTCTCCTTCAGAGTCGTTCTGCCTCCCCGATCACTGTTTCCTGCTGGAACCCGGCTGGAGTGCTGCTGCCTTCATCTTGGCCACCATTCTGTTTGGGAGAGCTTTTGTTTTCTGAGTGATTACTGTGGCCTTTATATTCCGCCTATGTCAAAGCAGCTTCGAGCACCATCGGTCTGGACCCGTTTTCGTGGTATCAATCAACATCACAGGGGACAATTTAAAACGAAGCAGCACCAACTGATGTTTGAGGTTTGAACACAACATTTCAAGCTGGTAAATTATCGCCAATCTGTGTGTGTCCATGACTAGTCTGAGGAGTCTGAAGGCGTGTTGTAAATCAAAGCCCATGACCATAATACCTGGCTGGGAACCTCTTGTAATCTGTGTTACCTTGATCAAGCTTTTGGGCGTGGAACAAGCGGCAAAAATCAAACGCAACTATTTCGAATATCTTATTGATGACATACAGCGCCATTTTGGTTATGAAAAAACATATAAACAAAATTATAGTGATACAATGCATGAAATCGAGACAACTATTGTACTTTGGTTTTCCCAAAAAGCAGAAACAACCGGGATACGGGCAGTCGAGCAGAGGTGGAATTGGCCATCAGTAGCAGGGACGGGATTAGCTGCAGATCACCCTCCTGACTCATTGTGTGTGTACATATATAGAGATGTTGGGTTTTGTAAAACGCCTTCGGCACGGTACTGCTTTTACGATAGCCGGCATCAACATATCATGTGTTCAGAAGTATCACCACCTGTCTGTGTAATTGCATGAAATGTGGCAAGGACAGAACTTCAGGCCCGCCAAATCAATGCGTTTTGTTTATAATTAGCCAATATAGCCACCAGTTGAAGATTGTTAAGTTCAAATTGCATGTAGTCGGTAGTCGCAGTTGTGTGTGAATATTGTCACGTTAAGCAGACAGGCAGGCAGAAACTACAGGTGGTCAATAAAACAAGGTAGGGAGTTTTGTCTGTGACAACGACTTTAATATCATATATCACAGTTAAGAAATTGTGTCAGCGCTAAAACCAGCTGACGTTGCTTTTAGAGTATCCAGACTGGGGAAAGTGACATGAAGTAGGAAAAGGTAGTAATTAGAATGGAACGAGATTGAAATTATATAAACAGTTTATTTGCGTCTGTCATAGCATATAAAAGCTCTTCGGCCTGCAGGTTCATCAACAAAACGATACATGGAAACCACACCAAAGCCTCATAGAGTGGCTACCCGGACGACGCTTTGGTTAATGCCGAACCTATTTCATCGCCGCGATGCTATGAGGGAGCAGCCAGCTATTGAAACTGAAATTTTCCCGAAAGGGGAAAGAATCAAGACTGCGACTTCGTTTGGTTTTCATAAGATTGCAGCCATTCCGGCACTATAGGATGGTGCATTTCGGCGTTTGTTTTGACCGGAATCCGCGGGCTGTCTCCAGAATCCGCTTTAAGGGCCGTGGAGAACACGTTACGCCGTGACCCAACTAATAAAGCACAGTCAAGCTTTCTATTTCGCTCAAAACATGAAACAATGGATCTAGGTACATTAGTTTGGATATTGAATACTTTTAAATTGATAAAGGTCTATGCCATTTAACACAGGTTACGAGAACGCCAGGGCTTGCAGAATACTCAACTAGGATCGCACCATGGTCGGAGTTACAGAAACCATGGACTGGTAGAAACCTGGATCACTGCATGACAATTCCCTGAATTGAGGTGAAGTTGTGCAATGCTCGTAGCGAGAATCATTTATTCATGCCAGTGAAGCGTACATCGTAAGCGTACGCATATGTCGTACGTGCTTATTGCCCCAACCCAGACTTAAGCTGGTTTTATAGTGCTAGCCCACTGAGGAACCATGCACGCGAGCATGAATACCCACTTCGAGACGTTATACTGACTCAGAGCGATCCAGTCCTTGTTGTACCCGGTAATGCCCGAGCCAGGCGAGGACCAACAAGTACCATAACACAATGTCTTTTGAGTATGGCCAGCGGTCAGGAGTTGAGACCGCAACCTTCCCGGCTCTCGGTGGACGGCTCCGTACTACACCACTGGTCCAGTTACGAACCAGGCTTTGTGCAACTAGGATCCGCTCGCGATGTAGGTGCAAGAGCCATGGGCCTGGTATAACTCGGATCACTCCATGACCAGCTTCCTGAGAGAGCCATGGGCCTGGTATAAACTGGGATCGCTCATGAAACATTCCCGAGAGCGATGGGAGAACAATTTATAAACTGGATCACTGCATGATCAGTTACACAGAGAGCCATGGACCCTGAGGTATAAGCTGGATCACTGCGCGACCAGTTACACAGAGAGCCATGGCCTGGTAAGAAACTGGGTCACTGCATGACCAGTTACGAAACCATGGGCCTGGTATAAACTGGATCACTGCATGATCGGTTACAGAGAGAGCCATGGTTTGGTAGAAACTGGATCACTGCATGATCGAGTTACGAGGAGAGCCATGGACCTGAAAGGCGGCTGATTACTGCGACGGGTTTCAGAGAACGCTGAACTTTGGTATGGCTGGGATAACTCATGACCGGCTTGCAGAACAAGCGAGGCTGGCAGAGCTGAACCGCACGCGTGCGGCTTCCACGAGAGCCATGAGCCTGGTAGAAACTGGGTCACTGCATGACCAGTTCAGAGAGAGCCGCGGACTGGTGCCGGCTTGGGTCAGTGCATGACCAGTTACAGAACCATGGACCTGGTATAAGGCTACGGGTCAGTGCATGGAAGCTAAGCCGAGAGCATGGGGCTGAGGCGAAACTGAACCATACGCGACCAGGCCTGAAAGAGCCGCAGAACTTCAAGTACCCCGACTAGGTTCTTTGCCGAGCAGACCTGAAGAGCTCATAAGACTTCGGTAGAAGGCTTTGGCTCCGGTCATGAGCCGTTCCTGAAGGCTGCGAGCTGAAACATAAACTGGACCTCCTTTCCCGCATGGGCTGGACCCCATGAAGCCTAAATTTTAGTGGATCACTGCAGCGACAATTTTGAGAGCCATGAGCCTGGTATGCATGGGGTCACTGCATGACAAAACCTGAAACCATGGACCTGAAACCTCGGCTGAGACCGACCATGACTGAATTACAGAAACCCGTAGAACTGGTAGAAACCAGGTCACTGCATGACCAGGTGCAGAGGCTGCATGAGCTTGTGCTCAGCTTTGGATCCGCCATGACTGCAGGTGCAGAGCAGCTAATTTCGGCAATGGATGCGCCGACCGTTACAGAGAGCCCGCCGGGCTAAGTGCAAACTGAATCAATGCTTGACCAGTTACAGAGAGCCGCGGAGCCTGGTATAAACTGGATCACTGCAAGAGCAGTTACAGAGGTGAATGAGGGCAATTGCATTTGGCATGGCAGAGGCTATCCAGTGCATCGCTGCATGACCGTGCATAAATCATATGCGGGGCTGCTTGCCTAGCTTGGGAGCAGAAAGCTGGGTTTCTCCAGTACCTAAGCCTCTGAGACTCACCATTCATAGAGTGAGCATGGGGCACCCCCCACTCCAGACACATTTGACTCAGGGGCGATGAGTCTCAACCATGCCATTTCAATGCAGAAGCTTGGGCAGGACCAGCAAGTGCCGGGCTGGCACCCATCCTTAAGATGCAGGCGATAGTGGATGGAACAGGCGCTAAGCTCTCCGGGGCTGGACTCCTCAGCTGCCACCCAGGAGGCGGTCCCAGACACGAGAGCCATGGGGACTCAGGCTCAAACCCCTGGACACTGAGGGCCACAGAGGCATGGACCTGTCCTCAAACTGGGATCCGCCTGTAATTGAATTAGAGAATAATGGGCTACAGGCACAAGGGACTTGGTCTAGGCTGGAGTAAAGGTGCCAGGGACAAGGGTTCTCAAGGGAACTGATCCAGCTTGGGACAACCCTCACCAGCTGCTGGGGACTGAGAAGACCAGCATTAGAGAACCTGTGGCGAGGTTTACACAGCTCCATAGTCAGCTGCTTACCTTCGTCATGGAAGTTCCATTCCGCCATGTGCCCAGAATCCAGAGTACCGTTTTCCTTTTGCAGGGCAGATGTGCGCTGAAATCTGGTGTCCTCCTCACTGAGAGCGATGAGTGAGCTATGGCCATTTTCCAAGGTCCTGACCACTCCAGAATCAAGCCAGCACAACCCTAAGGCCATGGTTGAAGCAGTTGCCGCTGCAGAGTGAGTGAGTTCAAGGCCCAGGTCCATGGTTAATGCTAAAGATCCCTAATAAGCGGGTCTGAATCCCAGATTCCCACACAAAAGAATAATTCTGGCACCACAACACTTGAAAACATGGATATATGTCAACATCAAACGATTCCTATGATGGCCACAAATGTGGTATACTAAACAACAGTGGGTACCATCCCGAAACTCAGTTCAGGAGTTGAGAGTCGCGATCGGTTTCCATGAGGACTACAAGGTTCATGGGTATTCAAATAAGCAATGAAACATTCATGAACATGAGAAGACTTTCATCAAACTTCATGGGATATTTTACATACAAAAGCAGGGAGACCATAGTGACTTCATGAAGTTTTTGATTTTAAATCGATTCACTAAAGGCTACAGTACAAGCCACACTTAAAGAAATACTAGACTCATTGCATGATACGATTCTTTATTCCATGTCAAAAAACCGAAATGGACTTTGCTCAAAATACAGATGAAATCAGTGGAATAGATATCAATACCATAACTTCAAATACATGGGTCCGAACATTCCTATTATAAGTTATCATCATTTTAGACTTACAGGATTTTGATTAAGACTCCTCTTACAGGTAATCCGAAGAAATTTGGTCCCATGAAGTTCGAAACAACAAACATCTTGCGCCGCCGCAAACACAGAATCAATAGGATTGATTGGTAAGCAAGCCTGCGATCCGAATATAACAGAACCCGTGGAAACCACGCTTGCTGTGGGGGTGGGTTCAAAGAAACAGATTAAGTGGTGGGAAAATCGCATACCAGCGCCTAATCAGACTGGAACCGACAAAGAGAGTGCTAATGGTGACAGGAAATCATTAGATAAACAAATGCTTAGGCGGAGGAATTAGGACTGGAAGGATCATCCTTTTTCTACCCTCATAGACATACCTATACATCTCTGCGAATACATGATAGTCAGACCTATTACGCCAGGTCCCCAGGATTCGACTTCCTGGGGGTTGGGTATATTTAAAGGTAGATGCATAAAAATATTTTCAACATTTTTACAGAAGATAAATAACCTGAATATAATCATGTCATATATGGATTAAATGACAGAGGATGGGCATGAGACTTTTCTGGTTGCCTCTTCTTATTCCTTAATTTTACAGGTACAGAACTTTGTTCTGGCTTCCGCTCATCAGATGAAACTGATATCATCAAATATCATCTTCTAAAATGCCAAAATCAAAACAAAGGATATAGGTAAAACTCATGTATGGGTATTTAAAAATGAAAATTTTGGGAGGTAAAATTAATGTTTTTTCTCGCCATCCACAATCATGTTTATTTGCTTGTCTTCTTCTTCTAGCAAAACCCTAATTGGAACACTTGCATCTCTGATGAGCTCCTTCGGCAAAAGGCTCTTCAGCCAAGTAGTGCCAGGAGTTATCCTCCTTTCCGTAAAGCTGTGGCGGAAGGGGAGGGAGGCTCCCACCAAGCCCATGTGCCTCATACTTTTTGTTTGAGGCCCGGCACCAGAGAGAATCCCGAGGTGTGCCAGGCAGGGGAGACGGGAGACCCACTAGGTCAGGAATGAGTAAAAACTCATGGTACTCTAATTTCATTGCCCCATCTGACTCATGTTTTATTTAACTTGTAAAGACTCCTACGGAATGGGAGGTGGGATTATATATACTTTGGATTTTAATTAGTGATTTGAGGGCGAGATGATTGCAATAACCCTAAAGGGAACTTCATGAAGGCACTGAACTGAATTCCTGCTGTTAAATTAACAGCTGCCTTTAAATAGGTATACATTTACTGAATCTCAGCAAAGTAGGTATTAATTAAAGCTAAAAATATGACCAATGTGGTAGTATAAACTGTTGATAGTTTATAATGAATACTTTTATAAGAACCAAAGTGAGAAATAGCTTACAATATGCATATATTTAAGCTACTCATAACTAAGGTATAATGATAACTTAAGCTGTATAATAGTAACCAACCAACTACAGGGTTTAGGCTAACAAGCCACACATGACATAGAGGCTCTGAACTGCTGCCAGTGAAACTTAAAAGGGACTAAGCAAGCTAGAACATATACAGAAGAAACAAAACTGTGAAAGGACATAAAACCTGTAATCTCCCGGCAGAGATCATAGTACTGAGCTTGGAACAATAGCTTAAACCAAGGCTATAGGTAGCATAAAGCTATTAGTACTGTTATCAGATAGAGAAGTATAAAATCAACAAGATAGACTTGTATCTTCCGTGAGCATCAGCTGTTGAGGCAGGGACCATGGGATGAAACAGGTGAGATTTTACACCTGGGGCGTCTGCCTTGGTGGTGATATCTCTCAGTGTGTTTGCAAACACCATGGGACCTCAAAAACATCCCTCCATGTGGTATTTAAAGAACAGATTTCCATGTAAAACCAAAGTTGAGGGCTAGTGCTCTAATTTCGTGGGGATTAGCAGCACTTGGAGGGGTTCAATCCAGCTGCCTTGCCATTCCCATTGTAACCAGTTCTGATCAAGTAGAAATGGTAGTCTTGTGACACTTCTGTCACTGTGAAGGCAGATATAGGGATAAACAATCTTTTTGAATTTCCCTCTACTTTGCTTGGATCTTTTGGAATATATTTTTCAGTGCGATACAGGGCAAAGTGATAAGTCATCGTATCCCTGCGGCCCAAGTATGGATGTTAAAGAGAGAGCTGGGACATGGAACCTTTATCTGGTGACACTGGCAGTTGGGTACTGCTGAAATCCCGGCAGTCCCAGATGGCCGTATGATATATATAAAATCGTGTTCTCTCCTTAGTCCAAAGCGTGAATTTCCGACATTCTGGCCGGCAGTGGCTAACGCTAGCAGAGATAAGGTTTTGTGGAGTCAATGATTCATATGGCGCGTGCAACAAGACTAAGTAGCCTCACTTGTGAGGTGTTGAAGTATCACATTTAGATCCCAGGCTGGCTTGAAACTTCCGTTTCTGATCTTCCAATCCAGACGCGTAGCAAAGCGAGTAACTCGGAGTGTTTTGGTCAGTTTGACGCCCGTTCTCATAGTAATGACTGAGCTTATGGCTGCAAGATAAGTGGACGAAGTGTAGATCCTTTGAGATTCTTAGTTTGGCGTGAAACCTTAAGAAATCTGCCACCACTTGAGGATGTGTAGCAAATCTGTCACAGAAAATCCTTTCTTAGCCGCATAATTGACAAATCTAGACCATTATCATCGTATAAATTACGAGTGGAGTTACGTAGTGCAAAATGACGCCAGCGGGAGCTGCTTTCTCACCATTCAGCCCTTACAATCGCGTGATAGGGCTCGCTGGTATAGCATGCCATTTTACGTGGATATATCCGTGGGCCAGGAAGCGCGAGGAGCTGAAGTACTAGTTTCCAATTCTTAAGTATGAGGTCCGGAAACCGTTCTCAGCGTACGTAAAGGCGAGGACAGAGGCTGGGAATAGGGAAGCTTACGTTTGACTGATTTTTAGCCAAGACTTGTGGGATCAGCATAGCAGGGGCTGAGGAAGCGTGCGTTTGAAGTCCTCCACGGCAAAATAAGGGTGCCGCCACTAGGTAGTTCCATACAGGGTTGTTCCGTTGATTGTTACAGAATGGGGCAAAATAAGATTATCAGAGGAATCCTATTTCCATGATTATCTGATTGAATATCTCTGTGTGGAGCATAAAATTTACATACGTGGAAACGTTTGGTGTGGCAGAGATCTGCTAACACATTCTTTGCTCCAGGAACAGCGGCGGGCTTTGATACATGTTTAGACTGTCGACTTCGAATGAACAGTTTGAAACATCGATGGTAATTGATGATCTTATTGACCCTTGTTTGTTCACGCCGAGCGCCCTTTGAGTTATGCATGAATCAAGCCAGCGGTGTAATGGGATTTAACTCCAGTGATCCTAAAAGCGTTTCAAACAGCATCTCCCCAGATTTAGCGACATAAGCCCTGCGGGCTGCTCCGCGGCCCGGCTGCTCACGCACAGGAAGGTGGAAACTACGGCACTTTTATTGGCGCGCATCCATGTAAAGAGATGTGTTTTTCTGATTCCGGCTCTAGTAAGGGAGACGCCTCGCGCAGGCATTCGTCACCTTGGTCCACCAAGAGTAGATGCTTGGTTTGGCATGTCGGTAGGCGGAAACGGTAGAGAGTCCTCGAGATGGGCGTGATGAGGACTTGTAATGGAGCGCCAATTGGAGCCTGCCTCTGAGTGTCAAGTCTTGAGCCCGATGTGAGAGAGTAGTCCCAGCAGACTCTGCCACTGTCGGCAGGGCAGCAGGAGAGCAGGGGCAGGATCAAATTTGTTTGTATCTTAGATATCTGTCTCCGGGGACTATCATCACGGTTCTGAGCTGCTGGGAACAACACTTTGAAACACGGGATGCATGGGCTCTAGGTCCGACTTGAGTAGATTTACTAACCAGCCTAACTGGGTGTAGCTTGATTAGCAATTCAGCTGAATACCGAGGACGCTGGATGGCAGGATTCCCACCTGTATGCCGTCGTCTAGGTAAGGAAATGCACTCCGCCCAGGCTTGTGATGTAGATAGCAGGAATGCCAGGCTTGGTTATTCTTGAATATCCATAGGGCCGAAACGTTCGAGGCCACTTTCCATTGGTAGTGTATGCCGTCTAGCATGAATCTCAGATATTTCCTTGAACTGGGACGAATCAGGTGCGGTATACGTCCTGCAGTCTCTATACTTGCAATCCCAGTGAACAGAACTGAAACCCGAAGTTGAGGAGTAAATATATAAAACACTTCGTGGTTTACATAGAAATTCTCTCTATTGAATATTATCGCATGTTGTAAATGAGACGATACTTCTCTTTGGAATTCTTTTAAAACTAAAGGAGACAGAGTAGAAACCTGGTATGATGTTTTGCTGATGAGAACTTCAAGACTGTTTGTTGTGGGAACTGCGCGCATCCTTGGGTATTATTACTGGAATGAGAACGTTGAACACAGGTGAGTTGACTGTTAGCGGTGGCGCGGCTTTGAGGTTCGCGAAACGTCATCCGTATAGAAGGATATTGGATATCTGGTCTTGAAGTATTTCCGTTTTCCAGTGAAGTTGTAATTAGATCCACCCGCCCGAACGTTTTGTTGGACGACGCTGGGGGTGGAAACTCAGTCGTTCGAACCCTGACTTTCATCGTTTAAATCCACAGGCACCTCTGGATGATCTGCCTCTAGCTGATCCTCCTCTGAACTTGTTGTAGAGGCGACGAAAAGAATCCTTAGGATTATTAAGCTGACGCTAATTTCTATCCCAAAGGCGCCCTGAGAATTTAGCCTTACCGAAAGAGTACCTCTGTGCTGAATGTTTGAAGGCGTTGGCTAATACATCCACCGGTCCATCGCGGTATACTACGAATCACTGAATATGCGGAGACCTTGTTAATATTTGCCACCAAACAGTAAAAGGTGAAGACCATGGAGCTGTGTACAGGGGCTCTGTGAATTGATTATTCAAAGGCATGAGGCTGGCCGGTCCTTTTACGGCGTGCCGCCGGTAGTAGTTCAGTAAGAGCTGAAAGATGGTCTGTAAGGAATTGTTGATCTTTCTTCTGCACATAAGTAGAGCTGAATAAGATCATCCTGTCCTCCTCATCGTAGGACTAGCGACTTTGGTGAGTTTCGGTCACGTAGTCCTTAGATCTATTAAGCCAGAAGGGGTATTCTTCACAGCAGTAATTTCTAACTGAGTATCTTTGCAGGTAGTCAAATCCCCGCAACTTCCTAGACTTGGAATCACTGATAATCATGAAGTTTTCATCAATCTGATCTTGAAAAAAGGCTCCATATTATGTCCATAAAAATGCTTGTTGAGGATCAAAACAGTAGAGGAAGATAGGTTGTGATTTGGAAAGTTGTATCCGTTTAGGGTGGCTGCGATGGGATCCACAAGAGGTATGGTGATATGATCGTCATCATCTTTTATAAGTCGAGTTTAGGAGCTGTATCCTTGTTCTTGGAGGGAGAGGCCAGTTGTAATTCATTTACCATCAATACCTTCAGCCTCT
Source organism: Haliotis rubra (assembly GCF_003918875.1). Taxonomy (NCBI): domain Eukaryota; kingdom Metazoa; phylum Mollusca; class Gastropoda; order Lepetellida; family Haliotidae; genus Haliotis; species Haliotis rubra. Next base: position 134,437 of record NW_025765542.1, on the reverse strand, counting down.
GAGAAAATGACCATCAATCGCACCCTCTGACGTATGGTCATTATCGCCGAGGAGACCTCGATCTGTAAGAATCACTGCGGGAACTGCGGAACTGACAGGTAGTAGTATGCCGGTCTCGGAAGACATCGCCAGCGGAGACTGCGGGCTTCCTGCCTTGAGCGGTGATCAGCCGCCGGCGGCCTGGGCTTCTCCCGAGCGTTGAGGGGGCTTAAAGGCGTTAAAGAGTGCTGTGCCCCGTCGCTCCATATAATGGTACGCATGAAGTGCCGCTTTGCGGGCTTGCCGTACGCGTTGAATGCGTGCTAGGCGAAACACTCCTTCTCCGCGAAAACCTCTTGCAAAGGCTCAGACTCTAGCTCCTTCCGGGCGGTCCTGGGATACCTTATGCAAAGAACTCCTCCGAACAGGGTTGCCCGCTGCGGAGAGCGCGTCGCGGGCTCAGGGGCCCCAGAGTCGAGCAGACTACAGGGCTGCCATGACTTAGTATGGGGAGAATCTGAGGGCCTCTGTAAGCCGTAAGCGGTCTTCCATCGACTATCGCCATGTGGTTGATCAAGTCAGGGCGTTCTGGGTGCGTGAGGGATTTCTGCTCCTGCAGGGGCTGAAGCAGGACCCTCGGTCGACATCTCGGCAGAGGCCGATGGCGGTAATCCCGTTGTATGTTGTCTAAGCTGAGGTGATGATGGCAGGGAAACGGGCGTTTCTTCAATGACGAACTTCTGGAATGATAATAGGCATATCATCATCATATAGCCAACATTCACCGGCGATAGAACTCGTCAGAACCATTGGCCAGATTTTAGGTTGACTTCCCTTTGATGGCCGGTGTAGATCTTGGAGTCGCGAGTGCGAGACGTCGCAGCTTTGTTTCCCACTACGACTTAGGACTGAGAACGTGGCAGCTCTTGAGGATGCAGGTAGAAGCTTTCTTTGGTTTATAGCGGACTTCGTCCGCGCTTATCCTCCGAGGGGAAACTCAGGCATGCCACCAGCCGGTGAAAGCGAGTCCTCAGTCAACAGTTGACATGACTGCGTATTGCGTCCAGCAAAGCATAACGATCCATTTTGCGAGATTTATCTGCCTTCCGTCTGTAAAGCGGAACATAAATATTTGCTCGAGAGCAGTAGGTAGTACTGCACGGTTTACGGCAAGGAATCAAAGGAACATGGAGTATTAATGCAACTGGGGCATTTTTCCGATAGGGACGGTATCGAACAGCGGTTTACGATCGGCACCGAAATTTCGGTATGCCAGCCTACTGAACAAAATCCGCGACAGAAAGCGTGAATAAACAGCAGAAACACAATTAATAATCGATGCAAATTGAATAAATATACTAACTACCTCTATGCCGGCACCAGGAACTAAACTATAGATTTAAATAAAGGATATATGTGTTGGGAGTTACAAGGTGCTCTCGTCCAGCTCGCACAAAGGAAGGAGAGTGAGGCACATGGGCTTGGGTGGCGCCCTCCTTCCGGGCTGGGAGAGTGCTCAGGGGTGAGAGTACTAATGAGTGTTTTGGCGGAGGAGCTTCAGTTGGGAGATACAAAGTGACCACCTGGGATTTGGCCAGAGAAGACAAGCAAATGAAGCATGAGTCAGGATAAAGAAGAAATGTCCATTAACAACTGGCTGCAATACCCCAAGACATAGATACATTGCCAGATTCCATGACTTAGACTAATCTCTCACCTTGTGGTAGGGAGTCAATGACATCATAGATCCGTGAAACGGGGAACTCCTCTTCATCCACCAACTATGGGTAAACGGTGCGCTCCTGGAAGCAGCGTAAACATGTTCAACAGTCACTTCATAAAAACAATCATCCCTTGCTATAATCCCTTTGTGATCATTGGCCGCCCAAATCCCGTTAGACCCAGTATATATCAGTCGCGGCGACTGGCTAGTGAATTTTCATTAAGGTTATTTTGTAAAGTATATACACTTCTTTTGACTTGTCAAGGATTATAACACACTTTCAATCTTACAGACGGCACCGAAGCAAAGTGCCGCATTAATATTTCCGGACTAGTGAATTAATTTTTTGGCTGTGGTGCTGGAGCCCCAGCCCGACCCGGCTGAACATTTGGCAACTATTTCGCACAGCATGACCATGAGCTATTCAGTGGCTCCCATAAAGAGACTGTTGGTAGCCGCTTCACCCCCCTTCCCTTACAGGACAGCCTGTCCATGTGTCCCTTCCACCAGACCCCCGATACTACAAGAGACCAGCCTCTCATCTGCAGCGCTCGCTTCCCACCGGGGACGAAGCCTACCTGTCTTCGGCACCCAGACACCCCTGTTACTACAAGGACCACCTACCTGTCTCCGCGACCACCAGACCCCTGTTACTACAAAGGGACCTGTCTACCTGTCTCCATGGCCACCAGACCCCCATGCCCAAGACCTGCCTACCTGTCTCATGACCACCAGACCCCCTGTTACTACAAAGGACCTGGCCACACAGACATGCACGGGCTCCGGCCACCTGTAAACTTGCAGACCCCGGTGCCACAAGGAACTCCAGCCTACCTGTCTCCATGACCACCAGACTTGAGCCACAGAGACCAGCCTACCTGTCTCCATGACCACCAGACCCCGTTACTGCAAGACCAGCCACTCGCAGACCCCCACTACAGGGACCACCATGCCTGTAAAGGCCACCAGACCCCTGTTACACAAAGGGCCAGCTACCTGCTCCCCTAGCCACCCAGACCCCTTCTACTACCGAGAGACAGCTTCACACTCACACAAGCGACCCACCAGACCCTATTTACTACAAAGAGACCAGCCTACCTGTCTCCATGACCACCAGACCCCCTGTTACCTAAAGGGACCTGTCTACCCTGTCTCCATGGCCACCAGACCCCTTCTACTACAAAGAGACCTGCCACCTGTGACCTGGGGCCTGGCGTTTACAAGGGACCCGCCACCCTGTCTCCTGGCCACTGGGCCCAGCCACTTTCCTAAGAGACCAGCCTACCCTGTCTCCCTGGCCTGCACAGACTCTCACTACACAAATTATGGATGAACCCATGCTGGGAGACTCCACTTTGGGACCTTTTTAGTTTAGAAGCAATTTGGGCTTTTAATTCAAAGGGGACACAACAGGACAAGCACACTTTTATGGGTTTCATCCACAGGAGGTGGTGATCCCGCTAGAAATAATTCTGTACCTGTTCCAGGTATGCTTCATGCTTTTATCTGGGGATCATATTCGAGATGGTGCTGCCAGCCTTGACCCTGTCCTCAGTAATATCAAGATCATCATGCTATTCATGTGCACTCGGACCAGCAGCGTGTCCCGAGGGGTACCCCACAGTTCCCACTCTTTGGATCATGTGACAGCCACCGTCCTTTGCAGGCGGAATGATACCTCAGGGCTTGTGAGCAGAGAGCCGAGCTTCGAAGGGCAAATCAAGAGATGGCTTCCGTGAGAGATACTGGTGGTGGTGCGGGTGAGGGAGTGAGTGAGTGGAGAGGGAGTGAGGCTGGGTCATCGAGGTTGGGCATTCGGGCCGGGATAACAGAGCTTATGCATGGGGTGATTGAGGTTCCGGGACCAGCCAGAGAGAGTAGAGGTGGAATGTCACCACCATGAACTTTTCATGTACGGTCAAATAATTGCACAGCTTCTGTACTTGGTGAATCATTTTTTGTTGACTTTATCCATAGGGACTGAATGTGGTTTCATGCAGGTTTTGTTCAATTTGAAAGTTTTTATAACACACACTGAAATACAAACTGATGTTACAGAAGCTTCTGTAAAAGTCAAGCTGCCGATTCCAACATGAACCAAAGTGTGAAACCATTACTGGTGTCTCGGTCATGCATTCATGCCGGAATTCGTGATAAGAAATCAATTAATACCGAAAACCCTGCATGAAATACCATTTGCGCATCGGTTTCCACCTTGTGCATATGCCACTCATCGACAAAACAAGATTGCGTTCAGTGCTTGCCGACAAAAATTCAAAGAGGCATTCAGTTTCTCATCAGGTACTGAACGATCATGCTACCTGGTGATTCGCCCGTTTTAAAACACCGCCTCAAACAGAGACCTTGATCACCAAAGTCTATGGACAGAACAAGTAAAATGCTGCAATCATCACCGCGGCTGAAGTATGCGCAACAACTACGACAAGCTATTTCCCCGTTTAGCGAAGCCTAACGCAGAAATTTCTGGCGCAGCTCATGCGCGCATTTCTGTTTTCTGCTTTTGCCGGTTGAAAAAGCATCGTACGCGCTCCTTCGAGCACCCGCAGTACATGCCTGACGAGTTATTCGCACGATCGCCAGCGACTTACCCGAGTCCATGATCTTAATCCCAGTAACCCGGCGACACGGCGGTATCATGGGAACATGCCAGGAATGGCTGCGGCCATGCCGGCAAAACCTCAAAGATGACCTTGACCTTAATTAACTTGTGACACCCAGCAGCGATAGGGCTCCGCGACACCGCAGCGCCATCCATCAAGGTAGATATGGCAAATGGCAACCACTTCCCGACTGACTTCAATGACGACCTGCAAAGAAGCACGTCGCGACGAAAGAGCCAGAGCTACTGTGGGTGACATAGCCATGCAGTTGGTAAAGAGAATGTTAAAGATGAACAAAAAAAAATTGTATTCCTTAATTTACACTGGAAACTTACCCAGGTGGTTTGGGTGCAATCCCTGTTGAGGGAGACACCGCATATTATGATGCTGAGACCGGCCTGTGAGCAGTGCCCCGGGGCATTCAGCTTCCGCTTTCGCTATGCCTGTTTTCATTTCGGATTCATTTCTTTGGACCTGGTTCCAGCGGTTTGCTGTCCTGTTCCAACATAGGCGCCATCTTCCCGCAGAAACCCAGCCCCATATTGCTGGATGGCACGGTACGCTGCGTCGCCAGGGGATTCAGCGGCGGGACCAGCAAAACGCTGGGTTCAGCCAGTTGGGGAACGTGCCACTAAAAGGAATAAGACAAAGAGTTGGAATGGGCGGTGATATCGCCATCTTCGGCTGCTGAGATGGTGTTAACTGAGTAGAGGTTGGCTTGGGACTACGGACTCGGACGCTGCAGGAATCATCGACTTCAGAAGGCGACTGGAATGCCACCAATGTTTGAGCTGGCTTTGTGATCAGAACATCGCTGCATTTCGAACAAATTGAGACAAAACATCAGGAATTCCCCGAAATGCATCGTCGTAGAAACAACCAAGCTCCTCTGCTATCACAGCTATGCAATCTTGTGCAGTGGCTGCGCTTCGATCATCACGGGAATACTCATGGAAACTCTTTCAGGCGCCAAGCTCGGTTAATGGGGCGACGTGGAGGTTGGACCCGTAAAACGCAGCAATGTTCCAGCAAACCATCACCGGCGGGGACACCGATGGGGCTTGCACATTGCTTCCATAGCCGGTCGAACCGGGTTCTGCCGGAACGACCAGACCAGACTTGCTAACCACTAAGGCTACGCGGCCTTCGTTTAGAACCACAGGGCTGTAGCTTCATTCGACTACAATGGTATTTCCGGCAGCGGCTTCGCGTGATTTCTGTGATTCGGACCATTTCGGCATTAATAAGTTTACAGGACTTCCGGTGGGTTTGAGAACGCCAGGCTTTTTACCCCATCTTCGAAACCACCATATATTTAGTAGCGAACCTCATTGATTTTGTAGCACCAGCATTCACAAATTGAAGATGGATTTTGACAATTAAATACTGGGGTTTATGGACTATAAGATTCCACCATGGAAATACGGACCTGAGGATTTGGTGATACTGAAGCCAAATCTCGAGTCGCGGACGCCATATAATAACTTTTTTCTGGGCAAAAGAACTTTCACCGGGTATGTAATGACATCCCATATTAATATGTCGACATTTTATTTCGTCATTTATTATTCTAATGACATTGAGAAATAACACATATCATAGCATCAATCATTATCAAATGGGAAGCAATCCATTATTATTGGTTTCAACACAGACCGATTGACACCCAATTTTGGAAATGGACTCCTATAGTTTCGAAGGGAATATGGAAACCCTGAATATACATTCATCATTCACATGAATGGACGGACTTCTTCCATTGATGAAACCAGAAAACAAGAACTTTTCAAGGATCTCTCTGCTGGGGTTTCTAAGCTCTTGAAGCATTTGAATCCGAAATTGATGGGAAGAAACACAAACCACCGGAACTTCTTCCAGGTTGCTGTCAGGAATGGGTTAGATCATTCAATCTGCACATCAAACTTCCCCTCAGCAAAATTGATGACTTTTTGGTATGTGCATCTAAGGTTTTGCCGCTTCTTTGAAAGTTTCTTTTCTTAAGTCGGCGGCAGCTTCTACTTTCGGGCTCTGCGCTTGGCAGGTGGTGTACTCGTACGACCGGGTATGTAGTGGGTAGGTATCAGGCCTGGTTGTGTAAACGTTTCCTTTTAGCTAAGCTCTATGGTTATTTCTTACGTTAAATAAAGTACACCATTAATTATCTTGTGTTTTCCTAATTAACAAATTTGTGATATTCCAGCTTGGCGTAGGAATAAGCCAGTAAGGCACGCCGCTTAATCACCTTCATGTGCGATGTTTGTTTTACGGGCGAGGATTATCCCACCGACTGTTGTGATTGTTGGATTAACAGAATGGGTTTTACAATCATATTTAAAATGATCACTTTGCTAAGATTGGTATGCCGGAGTAGGAATGCGAGAGGCTGTTGCGTTAATCTAGGAATCGATTATCACAGCTTTCCCAAATGGTTCCATAATGTTTTGTCGGATTAACGCGACGTTAATGCATTATTCAATGAGTGTCGGATTAACGAGTAGAGCTGACTGTATCATCCATTATTACTGTAGCATTATTAAAAGTACAATTTGGAACCTGTTGGAAAATAACTGAAAAAGGAGAATGTCAATTCTGACTGACTAAAGCATAGAGCATCCTGTGCTACATACAAATTTAAACATCGTAATAATTTGCTTCTACCAGGGATGCAAAACTGTATGGCTTTTCATCAAAGCTAAAAGAATTGGTAAATTACAAGTAACAACACAGGACGGATATCCATTGGTGGAGTCTTCACTAGAGGTGTTACCATGATGATACAGAATTGTATCGTGATACAATACATGGAGTTATAACTCCTGTATTCTAATAAGAATGATTCATCACGCTTTAAACTGGTGCAAAAACAGGTACATAATTGCAGAAGCTGGTGAAGAGACAGTATGTCCCTCTATCAACTACAACAAACTAAATTTAAATAAGCTTAAATAACAGAGTACTGGCCATAAATTGTTTTATATTTTTCAAAATGGCTGCCAATACTCAGATAATAATGATCTCAAAGCGATAAAATGCAAACGCAATCCACCTTGAAGCCTTTAACATATAATTATTCATGATCAAGCCAAGACACTTCCTGCAGCAACCTTATACATACAACATGCCTTTTGGGTTGACTTGTAATCGACATTGAAACTCGAGGTGAGCTTCACGCAAAACAATAGGGAGAAAACACTTGCCATACATGGAAGGTAGACCAATTGCTCATAGAAAACTGTCACACGCAGGGGGTGCGAGAAGTAACTTTAAAATTGCTGGTGTAATACTGGTTTACAGTGGCACATGTAAAATCACTTGCCCTGATAATTTTTTCCACTATATACCGCCGTTTTTCTTGTTGATTTTTTAAAATAAACAACATAATTAACATTGGAAAATCAACTGGCCACCGGTACCGTTAGTGATATACAAATTTGCTTGCCCGAAAGAAAAAGCACTGGACTTCGAGCGATCAAGCCGTAATGGTTATTTCCACCCTGCACACGGTGATGTAGGCGATGTTTGTTGAATCCTGTTTCAATAAGTAGTGTGTAGGATATTAGTAAAGAGAATCAATTTAGTCGCGGCGTTGCATGAATTCATTTGAACTTGTTAATTTAATATTGTGGATCTAAATATGTAATTATTTTTGGAATTAATTATATGGTAGCTTCTCCGAGGGTTGATTAAGTTAATACTATCAGAGAAAGGCATTATTTATTATTAAAGAAGTGTGGTGGACATATAGTGCCTTTAAATTTGAACCAATGATTACGGTTTTCTCACCTGACAGAACAAAAATAGATTTCTGCATATATAACGGCACAGTATTCTAGGCACGATGAATAACCCAAGCATCTTGACCAACTGGCTGTATTCTTCCAAAACAAAGATATCACCGGCAGTTCTTGGTATGAGGGTCTGTGTTTTGTCTAAATTCAAAAGCCTATCTGTCTCAATCTCATTTAAATCAGATGTTAATGAATATTACTGGGGCTGTCACAACTGCTTATTCAGGCAATTGAACATTTCGAACTGCGACAATAATGTGTGATACTCGTTTCTGATTGGCTGAGAGCTCATCAAAACTGTACTTAAATGACAGTTTAAGGACCACCTCAATTAAAGTGACCCGATTCACCGCCAGTATGAATACAATGAACTCGTTGACCCTATGGTTTGTAAACAAACATGTCGGACATCGGCAATTTCTATCTCGCCAACATATTTGGTGTTTCTGGAAGTAAAAAGCCAATGGGTTTGAAGAAGAATTTCTTGACCCTAATCCCAGTGAAGAAACTTCTGGAAGCTGGAAAATCCCTCAACAGCAGCAAAAAGCGGCAGTATATTCAAAGCGGGTCCAGATTCACGCGGTGATGACAGCGAACACATACGTCGCCCACACGTATCCTAACCTAGTCTGTCTCACAGTCCCTGAACCACATTAATTTCCCTACTGCCAAGCCCCTCTGCCGCAAGGCTAAAACCCTAAATAAAGCAAGTCTATATTTCACGCTAACGCTTTTCGGTTTTTAAATTACATTTAGCGGGTCTTAAATCAACGATAAAGGACAGCAAAATTGAAAACAGAGTAGCTTTATCTTCTAAGTATCTCATTATGAATTCAGTTTGTTATCAAAATATTCATGCATTTGTAAAATATGTGTTTTCCTTGCATTTTGAGAGTGAGTTTGGTTTTACACTGCTTTTAGCAATATTCCAGCAATATCATGGAACACCAGGAATGGGCTTCAACCATTGTACCCATGTGGGGAATCAAACCCAGGTTTTCGCGTGACGAGCCAACACCTTGACCACTAGGGCTACCCTCACCACATTAGAGAGTTAATTTATCTAAATAACATATGCAAAATAGAATATATCCATGCCTTTGCGGCAATCTAGTCAACACTCTTGTCACAAACCAGAACAACAACAATACAACAGGGATTACAAAACAAAACAATTTATTTACATCCCACTATGTATAAAACCATCAATCACACTGCACCCGCACGCTATTACACACACACACTACCATTCTTTTATAATTAATTGATTCTTGTTTCCTTTAAAATACCTATTACTACAATCAATTAAAGTTCATTCAGATAGTTAGGACACGGTTTCACTGTCTGCAGCCTAGGGTGCAACAATCCTATGATAGCATTATAACCTACAATCAATTAACTGTCCACAATATTCTGTTCGACACTCAGTTCATCTTAACTGACCACCTCGGTCATGTTAGTCCATCCGATGTTCAACCTCACTGAACAAGTCAGTACATCATCATCACTACATCCCACTGACTCGTTCACCGTCATCAGTCCAACCGACTGTTCACCCTCCTTGTACCATCAGTCAACCCTCCTTGAACCATCAGTCCATCCGACTGTCCACCCTCCTTGTAGTAAGTTAAAAATTCATCAGTCCATCCGCCTGTCAACCTCCGCTTGTACCATCAGTCCATCCACCTGTCCACCTCTTTTATATTTATGGTCAGGTCATTGTCGTGATGTTCCAACAGTGTCAACATGGTCCAAGCATGTCAAATATATAATCAGTTACTGTTTCACTTAATTTATAGAATAACACATCAACTGCGGACTTGTTATTGTAGTTGTTATCCAATATTCGCATTCGTTACCCAAAATTGGTCATATGTATCGTAATCACCTCCTGGTGGATTCGTTGCAGTCCTTATTACCACTTAACAAAAACACCAGGACCTTCAAATTCTATCATGTCATAACGACCTTTCATCACACCAAGCACAGCATCCATTGTCAGAATTGGCCTTAAGCAACCCATGCCTGTCATAAGAGGCGACTAACGTGATCAGGCGGTCAGGCTCGCCGACTTAGTTGGCATGTGTCATCTCAATTGTATAGATCACTGCTCATGCTGTTGATCACTGGATTGTCCAGACTTCAGCTAGTATTGAAACTGCTGAACAACATAAGGCAACCAGACCATTCTTACCATAGTTTAGGTGTTCCAGTTTCAAGCACGCATGCACACGCATGCACGTGCACCCACGAATTATCCGACTGGCTGTGTTGACTGTCGGATTAACGAATGATTTTACAATGTATTTACAATAATCAGTTGCTAGATTAGTATGTCGGAGTGCGAGAATGTTGGATTATCGAGAGTAATTATCTGTGTTTTAAATGGTTCACTAATTTTTGTCTGATTAACATGATTGTCGGATTAATGAGTGCTGGATTAACAAGAGCTGACTACTTTTAGAATGGGTGAGTGAGTGAGTATTGCTTAATAGGGGTGTCTTGATTCACTCTCACTTCGATTCGATCCGATCATCGATTCCATGCATTCGATTCGATTAATTTCGTTTGATTCACAAAAGTCAAATTTGTTGTAATATCAGTTTAATTTGGCAAACTTTGGAAAATTGGCACAATGCACAATCAGAACACTGTCAAGACAAGTTGTCAACAAATACTCACTAAACAAGTGATCATGAAATTAAGTTTCAGTCACAAACTCTGGTGTCAAGTGTTCATTGTTACTGTAATGTCACTGTAAGTCATTTGGAATGATCATGTTCTGTGCAAGGAATTTTTACTTGAAAGACATGCCCTCTGGGCACTTACAATGTCTCTGGCAGTGGAGAATACCCTCTCACTGGCCACACTTGAAGCAGCGAATTTTCAACATAATTTCTTACTATTTCGGGTGAGAATAAACTCACCAGATAGCATTCTGGCGTTAGATTAGCGTCTGAGCGTATCTGGAGGTCTCAATATTAGAAAGTAAGTACTTTATGAATCGAATCGAAATGGGCGCATTTGAAATAGAGATCGAATCATACATCTATCGATCGATTTTCGATGAACCGAACCAGAATCGTCACACACCTATTGCTTAACTTTGCAGTTTTACCCCTGTATTGTGGGATTTCTAAAATGGGAGTTAAGACTTGCCATGCAGCTTTTTGAGCTTCTGAAGAATCAACCAGACTGTTACAGAATGTCCTGTAACAGAAATTTCTTGATGGCTTGGCCACTAATATCATTATTGTCTTTGTTACTATAGTCCGTTTGATTTCATTTGAGACCGATGAATTCCTCACTAACACAAAATCTAATAAATGCACAAAAATCAAACTTTGCACAGTCACATGAAATTAAGAGACCAAATCTGATGATTTGTCTCATAATTTAGAACACCCGAATAAAATAGTTGTTTGACAAACGATCATTATTTTGTTGTCACTTTTCGCTATTTCTTACAAGGGGGCACCACTTCTGGTAGAACAGCCAGGTGTGCGAGTTGTATCTGTGAAACTGAAATGTCACTGCTTGTTGATTACCTGCTGTTCTAGGGATTTGGCATGTGAGATCATTGAAGAACAGTAATGACATCCATTCTTCCCAAATACCTAACTTTTCCGTACTGCCTTGCAATTAAAGACTTTTCCTTATGATGCATGACAAGGAATAGACCGTGATTACTACTTTCCTTTTTAATTAGGTCAGCCCCTTTCCTACCCGTGGCCATTTTGTCAGGCGCTCCTGGGCACTGGGAGAGGCCAAACTTCGTATGGCAGTAAGTGTTAAAACAACAGGAAATAGTACAATCTAGCCAGTGAAAATAGTTTTTTGGCCTCTGTATTTCATAAACAGGTTATGATAATATCATGACATCAGAAATAAGGTACCTTTGGGGGTTCGATTCCATCTTCCTTCTTTGACTGAAGTTTTCGCCACTTGGTCTGAAGAACTGTCATCTCTGTGAGACTGCGCAGTCGCAACCACTGGGTGACATGTTTCCCCACTGCAGTTATGTCCCTTTGAATGATTCTGTGCGCGTCGTTTTCTGCTGACAATACACCAACACTTATGTCATGGGCGGATCCAGGAATTTTGAAAGGGGGGAGGGGGTTCGGCGCAATAAAAATATTCAATATGGCCATCGAAGTCATTTACAAAAAGGGGGGAGGGCGAACCCCTGACACACACACACACACACACACACACACCCCCCTGAATCCGCCAATGTTTGCAATGTCACCTCTTGAAATAGTTTTGTACATGTCCGTGACCTTATTGAGTGACATTCTCATATTATTCTGATTTGCGATGCTTATTGGTTTATCAGCTGTCTATGGTCACTGATGGATAAATATATAAAATAATAAATGATAATATTTTATTGCTTGGAGGCTTTGAGTTTGTGGAATATTGCTAAAAGCGGCGTAAAACTAAACTCACTCACTCATTGGCTACAATCATTGGTATTATCCCCCCTGCGATGACTTTGCAGGTACTTACTTTAGTTTTCCCGGTGTGAGAGCTTGTGTAAACAAACACGTCTGCCACTCAGCTGGCACTGCATGTTAAATATTGAACAAGCGGTGCACTCAGTCTAAAGACACAATAACCATTCAAACATGCGTTGAACTTCACCGTGTGCGAAAAACGCACCATGGCGGAAAGCGCACGTAAAATCTCCAAATCACCATGGTCGTGTTGAACCTCGATTATCATTAAAATGTAACATGAAATAGGGATTATTATCTCATGTGATTTTTTACATGGGCGCGTATGTCTCAAGTCAAGCGAATTTATACTATCAAATGAAAACTACTTGTGCTTATTCAGCACTCATATATGTGCATGTTTTAAAACATAATTTAAATCTTTTGAAGTGTACATTTCATATTTGTCCATATGATTTTATATCTTACACATCGTATCTTTGAAAACAGATATTTGCTTTTCTCGGCAAAATTAACTTTGTTAACATGGTAGGGTAGATTCTGTTAGGTAATGCATTTCCACCTCAGACCAGATTCATTTGGTGGTGGTGAGTGGATCTGTGCGTACAGCCCAAGCCTGAAATCAGTTGAAGTTGAGCGGACAGTCCTTGGATGAGTGGCCGTGTGGTCTCACCTTAGGTGTTCATGAATTGCCTCTGCTCACTCAGCAGTGAGTGGGTACCAGTGGGATAAGTCATATGACTACTAACCTTCTAGCGCAGCTTGGGTTATCCTGGGTAATGCGTTAGCGCTTTCTGTATACAGGCGCTTTAGAAATAGACAATATTATTTCCGGATGACTCATCATGCCAATGTGGAAATACCTTTCGGTTTTCATTTGTGTCCAGACCAGGTTCGATTCCCGCCATTGTACAAAAACAACCTTAGCGCTATGACTGTGTTAAGCTATGGGACTAAACAAACAGTTTGTCTCTGAAATGAACATAATTTACCGAAAATAAAAGTTTTTTAAATTAAAATCATAAATACAATAAAAAGGAGCCCAGGGACTTTCTTCATTTTCCTGAAACAGTGTTAATCTCGACTTGCCACACATTCTAGACTTGCATGGGCTGCATTGGGTGTATCTGTTTCAGGGTCTGTATGACAGAGTAGTATGGAACTTACAATCACCTTAGCGCTGACGTTGTTGTACAACGTGTGTTATTATAGACATAAGATTTGTAAACAGCTTCATATGGTAGTGTTGAAACAGAAATAATTCAATGTCTTCAAAAATTCATCTTAGAATATGGTAGATTTAATCAACCGAGTTATTTTACATACATTCATGTAAAAGGACCTGGTGTGTAATTAACATGAGTACAATGTTGTGGAAGCCCTTATTATTGTAGTAATATGATCCAGCTTTGGGTGGATTCTTCATTACTACGTGCTTGTCGTCCACAGACCCCAGACAGTTGTGGTAATTCCATCTGCAACTAAAACCTTCAGCAACCTCCTTCCATTCCTCTCCAGTTTGGGGGCACCGAAGTACGTTGTCCTTGTAGACCTCAATGATGGCTTTGCAGACCTCTGGTAAGAACTTGCCGATTGTACTAACCTCAACTCTGAAGCTGTACTGTAGCATAGGAATTACCAATGGCTCGGAAGCGAAGAGTGGTTGTCAGCTAGAGTCCCACCTCCATGAACGTGGTCGTATTCTCAAGATGAGGGGTTAACTTCTCCACCATCAATTAGAACACGTCGGGGGAAATTCTCAGGTAATGTCTGTAGCTTCTTGAATCTTCCTTGTCAACCATTACCTCACCCACACTGTCCTTGCTTTCCATCTTTAGTCTGCTCTTGCTGCATTTTCTCCTGGTCTTCAAGAAGGAATAGTGCTGCACCTGCGAGATACAGACAACATTTCTTTTCTGCAAAAAAAGCTTGTTCTCTGGTGTTCAGCATCTCGTATGTCCACAGCAAGTCGAGGAATTCAGGCTATTGGTGATGCCTGCTATTGTTTTGTGTGTGGCGTCAAGCGGGACAAAGCGGGACCAAATAATACCATGACTGCTTCACGCATGCGCGAAGTGGCTGTGGCAATGCATACCCATGCTGGAACAATGCTCATCGTGCGTACCATACCGTACACTAGACGTAAACAATACGCCATTTTCGGTCACGCATTGCCTGCCAGGTGCGTAACTTATGCGTAAACAGTACGCAAACAGTGCGCAAACTAGGGTTCACGCTTTCAATTGTACCACCTGAAGTACACGCACTGCCACGACGAATTGCACAGCAGTGTGGAGGCAGAATTCGTGCTGTTAAATGTTGTTAAGCTGGCATTATTTGATGCAGTTGAAGTCTCTGTTGTGAACAGCTTTTTTGCGTCAAGATATGATATATTCTTTTCGCATTTCAGGTTCATTATTTTTTACTCTTTTTGCCAAACAGGACAGGATTTGGATGTGGAATTATTTGGTCCACAACAGTTTGAGCACTTATACTCATTATCACACTCTGTATTTTCGTGGCAGTCATCACAACGATGACATGCAACAGAGCCACGACAAGCGTTGGACCCAAGACCGAACTTCTGACACCTAAAGCATCGGAGTGGACTGGGAACATGCACGTCCACTCCAATATTGAAATAATCTGCTTTAATTGATGGTGGTAGGGATGCACGGGCAAACGTCAAGAGAGAGGTGTTGGTTTTCACAATAGTACCCTCTCTCTCGTGACGGTGAAACATTTTACAGCAGTTACACCCTGATCGTGAAGCTCTGTAGCAATATCCTCTTCCGTCATGTCGGATAAACAGCGAGCTGTGTATCGGATAAACCTCGACAGGAATTCAATGTTCTGTGCACAGATACAGCAACCTCTATATTGGCAAATGTTTTGATACACAGAAGATATAGAGATTGCTGTCTCCGCGCACACTCCACCAGAGGTGAACCACTACGAAGACGGGTGACATTTCGAACTCCCCTACAAGTACCTGAAACTGCCTCAGAAATGGCAAAAGGATTTAGCTTAATTGGAAGATAGTCTGTGGCCTCAATCACTAGGAAACGTGTCCAGGATTCAGCATTGGAAGAAAGATTTCTTGGGGACTCATCAATGTTTTCAAAACGTCTCTTCTTTTCATTACGCAACGAACCAGATGGTTTGGGATCCATAATGAGAGGAAAAACATTCAGCACCCCTTCTCCCCCACCCATCATGGCGTGGCAACAAGGACTGTGTCAATTTGCACCGGATCTCCAGGGTGCTAACACCAGGGATGCAAGGGTGTTATACTCCAGTAAATATGTCATGAATAGCTATATTTGCATACCGGATCGACACAGGGATGAAGATCTATCAGCGTTACCCAGCACCCACTACGAGGAGGTTGCTCTTCAAGGGTGCCGGCTCTCAAAATCAACTTAAACCTCACACATGTATCCTGAATTGTATTATAACTATAGAACAGAGCTATATCTACCTAAATATCAATTTCTGATGTTACAAAATGCCACGTGTAAAGATAACGGTTCCGTTAAAGTGAAGACCTTGTGTCTCTCCATTCTCAGATTCAGATTCTTTATTCTCCATGTAGGACCATCAAAGGTGGTATAAGAGTGAATTACAGGGTATAATAAGACATTATGATGTGCAAGATGGCAGTACATATAATAGGTACAACAAGCATGATAGAGATAGGCTATGACACTTTTGTTGCAAAAATATTTATAATTTTTGCAAGGGGTATCAGTTCGTTTCTTTTACTGGATGAAAAGAGTAATTTGAAAGAGGGGAGGCTGGCATTTTTGTTATATGTAATTGGTATAATATTTTTTCTACGACTTTCAAGTGATGTACAGCGAAAAATGCAATGGAATTCGTCTGCTATGGCTGATGAATTACAAAGGTTGCAGGTTTATTTTTCTTTTGCTGTATCAATTTTGCTGTTGTATCCAGCAACCCTTTTTCATTTGGTAGTTTATGATTTTTAGTTCAAAATTTAAGTAAGGAATAAGATATAACTTTTGGTAGATAAAGGTATTTTTCAAATTTAGGTAATTTCTTGAAATATTTATAGTGAAAGCCTTTTGATCTGATAGTAACTGAACTGTTCCATGATTGAAAAAATTGATCACTGAGAATAGTGTCGATCATACTAACCAACCACTGTCTTTCATAAAGGCTTGGCATCAGTAAAACATGAAAGACCACAGTTTAATATTGATTCAATGTGGCTAACCCAAGGTGATTGATAGTTAGAAGATACATCTAATGCGATAAATGTTATCAGGCCACATGATCCGTTCCTGACACTTGTTTATGCCAGTGGTTTATCATTTTTTTAGCGGGGCGGTGGGGTAGCCTAGTGGTTAAAGCGTTGGCTCGTCACGCCGAAGACCCGGGTTCGATTCCCCACATGGGCGCAATGTCTTAAGCTCATTTCTGGTGTCCCCCGCCGTGATGTTGCTGGAATATTGCTAAAAGCGGCGTAAAACTAAACTCAGTCAGTCATTCTTTTAGCTATCGGAATTGTTAATGGTTTTCTGCCTAGCTCGCCATACACCATGAAGTTAGGTGTAGACATTTTAAGACCTGATGCTAACTTCAAAAACTTCACATGTACCTTTTCAAGAATATTTATATTTTAATTTGAATACCCCCAAATTTCTGCACCATACAAAAGAATTGGGAGTATCATGACATCAAAAGCAACCCGATCAGATATCCGCGGCGGCCGAGACTGCATGCCCTAGGGAGGCGTTGGTGGGCAGGAGACTCGTGTGCTAGTGATGGTGCTAGGGATGCTGCTGCGTGTAGTAGTGACAACACCCAAACTCAACATAATAACTCTCCTGATATTGAAGTACGCTTAGTTAGCCTAACCTGTTGTGGTCTACGCAGAAGGCTTGATTACCCTGAGCTCATTGATCTAATTGAAAAGAATGACATTTTATGTTTCCAAGAAACAAAAACTGACTCACTTGATGACCTACAAATAGATGGCTATCAGCTTTTTGTTCAAAATCGTTCTAAAGGTACTAGACGATCTGGCGGAATAGCCCTTGCTGTAAAAAATAATATTTCACATTACATATCGCAGTTACACTCGAACGAATATACCCTTTGGTTTAAAATATCGAAACACCTGTTCAATATAGATCAGGATATAGATATTGGTGCAGTGTATATCCCACCCGAAGGATCTAAGTATTCCTCCGACGATGTATTTTACTTGCTAGAACAGGATACTCTATCAAGCACTGACTATGTTATGTTACTCGGGGACTTTAATGTCAGGACTTCAAACATGAATGACTTTACCGTTATGGATAAATTTATCTCCGATGAATTTGGGTTGGGTGATGATGAACTCAAGAAAGAACTGGACCCTGAATGTACGTTAGAGAGAGCGCAAATACCCCTACAGAGAAGCAGGGTAGAGTAAATAACTACGGTAAAAGTCTAATTGAATTGTGTAGGAATCTGAATCTCTTTATATGCAATGGTCGCATTGGTAAGGACGCCAATGTTGGTAAGAAAACATGCAATGAAAAGAGCATGATTGATTACATTATTGCCTCTGCTCCATGTATATCACTATAAAAAAAAAAGTACTGTCGGAAATAGACAAAAACTGTATTTTCTCATTTATCTCTACAATTTATGTAGTTGATATGTGAAGGTGTGAAATATCTGTTAAACTAAGTTCGGCCTAACTACAGTCTCAGTGGTAGAGATAGGAAACGGAGAAAAGGACTTTTACTTAGGGAAATTAGTGCAGAAATGAGCAATGCGGTTTTTTTCTAAGTCCAAAAGGAACAGACCATGGCTTTATGCAAATTAGTGTGCGACGATATTGTATTACAAAGGACACTTTTCAAATGCCCAATTTGAAATTAGACGTAGATTCATTATAAACGATAGCTGGCGCAAAAAATAATAACTTTTATGCCGAAACTATTAAGGATGTAGCTACCATGTAGTCTCACTGTCACTATAAAAAGAAACAGATAGGAGGGGTCGCCTCAAAAGCAAAACCTTGGGTCGGGCTTGGGGATAGAGATATCAGCTAAGATAAGATAATCCTTTAGGGCAATTATACTGGGGAGATACACAGCACGTCATAACAATTTACAAATAATATCCAGTCCTGTCGATCTTCGGGTGGTCATGCCACCTATATACTACGATGCGCTTCTATGGTTTTTCGGGTATCATACTCTCTTACATATCTCAACATAAACTTTATGAAAGAAAGACACGTAAGATGTTAATCAGTAGATGAGACATAGTCAACACACATGAAAAAGCACAAAATATCTTTGAGATGACCCCTCATGCCAGGTGAGTCGACGGTCCGTCGTCATACCTGGCTGAGCGACCTAATTGCCATCTATAGTCTGATCTATTGTTTTCAGCAGCTATTCGCATTTTTTCAAAGTTTTGCCCGATTTTACGAGTAAACATGCTTTTCTGGATATCGTATTACGCATCCCACTGAACGCCCAGTTAGGCCGAAGTGGGTTATTTCGACATATGCTATTTGCAATTGTGTAAATTTTAGCGATACAGAGTAACAGCCTAAAAACAGTTTTTTTCTATTTCCGACAGTACTATAACAGATGATTTTGGTGTTCTTGACTTTTCGCCTCTTTACTCGGACGTACACTCCCCAATCGTTGTGTCATTTATGAGTGACCCGTGAAGATCCGGGGTAGAATAGGTCTTCAGCAACCCATGTGCTTGCCATAAAAAGGCGACTATCTTGTCGTAAGAGGCGACTAACGGGATCGGGTGGTCAGTTTCGCTGACTTGGTTGACACATGTCATCGGTTCCCAATTGCGCAGATCGATGCTCATGCTGTTGATCACTGGATTGTCTGGTCCAGACTCGATTATTTACAGACCGCCGCCATATAGCTGGAATATTGCTGAGTGCGGCGTAAAACTAAACTCACTCACTCACTCATTTATGAGTAGAAACAAAAATCAAGACAATGGTAATAGTTATACTAATGAACAAATGTTGCAACCAAATAATGACTTTAAAACCAGACCAAAACGGTATGACGTGGATATGGCTAATTTATTCCATGATAACATTGATGTTGATACGATAAACACGTTTAAGGCGAGAGCTGACTCCATACTGTACGAGGATGTTGATATCAAGAACGAGGTCAATAGGTTAGCTGAGGACGTAGCGCACGTGCTGGGTGAGGCTGCAGGTAAAACATTCGGCGTTAGGCGAGCGCCAACTCACACCCTGAAGACGCGTAACACTCGTAAACCTAGTCAGCCCTGGTTCAACAAAGAGTGCAGATATATGAGAAGACTCTACTGTAAAGCAAAACGGCGTTACAGAAAAGACAGAAACTATGTTAATACTTCTTATTATCGTCAACATGTAAAGTTGTATCAAAAATGCCGAAACAAGCATATTAATAGATATAAAGATGAAACTAGCAATATGTTAAGAAACCAATACAAATATTCCCCCAACCAGTTCTGGAAATCCCTTAACACAGAAAAAGATGAAAACAAGTTTGATACTCCTAGTTTGAAAGAATTTCACGACTTTTCAAAAAAATTAACGAGAAGTGCCACGATGACGTAATTGATATTGATGATACAACTTCTACATTACCTTATGATAATACTATATTGAATGATGATACTACTTCTACGTTACCTTATGATAATACTATATTGAATGATGATATTACTTCTACATTACCTTATGATAATACTATATTGAATGCTGATACTACTTCTACATTACCTTATGATAATACTATATTGAATGATAATTCTATTTCTACATTACCTTATGATAATACCATATTAAATGATGATACTACTTCTACATTACCTTATGATAATACTATATTGAATGATGATATTCCTTCTACATTACCTTATGATAATACTATATTGAATGATGATACTACTTCTACATTACCTTATGATAAACTATATTCAATGATGATACTACTTCTACATTACCTTATGATAATACTATGTTGAATGTTGATATTACTTCTACATTTCCTTATGATAATACTATATTGAATGCTGATATTACTTCTTCATTACCTTATGATAATACTATATTGAATGCTGATACTACTTCTACATTACCTTATGACAATACTATATTGAATGCTGATACTGCTTCTACATTACCTTATGATAATACTATATTGAATGCTGGTACTACTTCTACATTACCTTATGATAATACTATATTGAATGATGATACTACTTCTACATTACCTTATGATAATACTATATTGAATGCTGATACTACTTCTACATTACCTTATGATAATATTATATTGAATGATGATACTACTTCTACATTACCTTATGATAATACTATAGTGAATGATGATACTACTTCTACATTACCTTATGATAATACTATATTGAATGATGATATTCCTTCTACATTACCTTATGATAATACTATATTGAATGATGATACTACTTCTACATTACCTTATGATAATACTATATTGAATTATGATACTACTTCTACATTACCTTATGATAATACTATATTGAATTATGATACTACTTCTACATTACCTTATGACAATGCTATATTGAATGATGATACTCCTTCTACATTACCTTATGATAATACTATAGTGAATGATGATACTACTTCTACATTACCTTATGATAATACTATATTGAATGATGATATTCCTTCTACATTACCTTATGATAATACTATATTGAATGATGATACTACTTCTACATTACCTTATGATAATACTATATTGAATGATGATACTACTTCTACATTACTTTATGATAATACTATATTGAATTATGATACTACTTCTACATTACCTTATGACAATACTATATTGAATGATGATACTCCTTCTACATTACCTTATGATAATACTATATTGAATGCTGATATTACTTCTTCATTACCTTATGATAATGCCATATTGAATGCTGATATTACTTCTACATTACCTTATGATAATACTATATTGAATGATGATAGTACTTCTACATTACCTTATGATAATACTATATTGAATGATGATACTACTTCTACATTACCTTATGATAATACTATTTTGAATGATGATATTACTGAGGAAGAAATAGCCTCGGCGATAAACAGACTAAGTCGTTATGAATCAGCAGGTATTGACCAGATCGAAAATAACTATTTGATTGATACTTTTGATATTTTATGTGACTTTTATGTTTCGTATTTTAATTTGGTTTTCTCATCTGACAGTATGCCCGACGCCTGGTTAAATGGGGTCATTCGGCCTATATATAAGAAAAGCGGGAACCCTTCTGATCCAAACTCATACCGGCCAATTACCATTCTTAGTTGTTTCGGGAAGCTGTTTACCAGTATTTTGAATGCTAGACTCAATAGGTATCTGGAAATGATTTTAAGTGCTGCCCAAGCAGGTTTCAGAAAGAAAATGTCAACTCTAGATAACATTTTCACATTATATATGTTAACTCACATTTTCAAGACATCGAAAAGAAAATTATACTGTGCATTTATTGATTTTACTAAAGCTTTTGATAACGTTTGGAGAATAGGTCTTTGGAAGAAAATGCTAATGTATAACATAGATGGAAAAGTTTTTAACTTAGTTAAAAATATGTACAGCAACATCAAATCATGTGTTTTCGTTAATAACCAAAATTCTAATTTCTTTTTGAGTTATTCTGGGGTTCGGCAAGGGGAACATTTATCACCATTACTCTTCTCATTATTCCTCCATGATCTGGACGTATACCTAGGAACCAGGGGTTGTGAAGGTATAAATGTTAATTGTGCAGATGATGAATATATATTCATGTGTATCAAAATGTTTATTTTATTGTATGCCGATGATGCGATACTCTTAGGAGACAGTGTTAAATATCTGCAACACTCGTTGGGTGTATTTAAAGATTATTGTGATTGTTGGAAACTTACGGTAAACACATTTAAACCTAAAATAATAAGTTTGCGGGGAGGTTCTCAAAAGTTCTAAATTATCTTTTCGATTTGGTTCGCAACCTATTCAAGTTGTTGATAATTATGTATATCTAGGCATTAATTTTCACGAAAACAGTAGACTTAATTTTGCGATTAATAATCTATTATCAAATTCTAAAAAGGCAATGTTTGCGCTCTTAAAGAAATCACGTAATTTAAACCTAGCATTAGACACAGTCTTAGACTATTCGATGTTCTTGTATTACCCATTGCTTTATACGGGTCCGAAATTTGGGGCTACGAAAATATTGGTAATATTGAAAAAGTCCATATGAAATGTTTAATACTGGCAGCTGGGCTCCGCCAATTTATCCCTAGTTTCATGGTCTACGGGGATTTAGGAAGATTCCCAATTAATATCACTATTGCTAAGAAAATGATTGCCTTCTGGTATGACCTAGAAACTGCTGCCTATCCATTTAAGTTATCCTCATGTCTGTATCAACTTACAAAGTTAGATAACACCCTCAAACTATATCGCAATAATGTGTGGTTAAGTCACATTAAGAGTATCTAAATGACTGGGGTTTAACCTATATTTATGAAAGCCCTAGTTCCGTGTCAAAACATTGGCTGGTCTCTGTAGTAGAATCTTCACTAAAAGATCAATTTATACAATAATGGAATGAAACTATATATAGTAGCTCTAAAGGCATATATTACAAACTACTAAAGGATAAGCCAACTTTCGAACCATATCTGCTTCTCCCAAAACAAATTTCAACCCAATAATGTGGTTTAGAACCTTTAATCATTATTTACCCGTAGAGACCTGTCGCTTGAAAAACAAACCTAGACAGCTAAGAAAATGCCATCTATGTAACTCCCCAGCGATAGCTGACGAGTTTCATTATCTGTTTAAATGCTCGCACTTCGATAATGTCAGATATATATATATTAAAGACTATTACTGTAAATGGCCAAACCTTATAAAATTTACAAACCTTTTGTCCACTTGTAAGTACTCTATCATAAAATCTCTATCAAAATGTATACGGATTGTGAATGAAACCGTCAAAGCGTAATATATTTATTTACCCGACTGACCACATGTTACATATTATATATTCATACTGAGGGTGGTTTTATGGGAAATTGAAATTGAAATTGAAATTGATCGTACAGTCAAGTGGTAGATCAATGTTACGAGCATTTCTTAAAAGTATATACATACATTTGTGGCAGCCACAGCTAATGATTTCAAACCGAAGGTACATTTTCTATTTTTGTGATATGTAAATCCAAGATAACAATAATGGTCAACAATGTCAATTTCTTTTTTCTCAACATAGCCTCAATCAAAACCGTGCCCGACTTGGCCCAGGTTGTCAGAAAGAACTTAGACCCCACACACGTATCTTGAAATGTGTCCAAGTTCATAGATTAGCATTGTATCTACCTACATATCACTGTATAGAGCTCCAAAGCGTAGTATTTGGAGCAAACACGTTGCTCAAGGTGAAGCCCTCTTTTTCTATATATCCTCAACAAAGACACTGTACCACATGCGTTTGGGGCTCTCCCGAGCTCTTAAAAGCATTTTGAATCGTATTTAAATCCATAAGTTGGTATCATCTCTAATAACCTCACGCATGTATCCTGATTTGTGTTTATATCCATAGATGAGTATTATATCTACCTAAATACCTCTTTATAGATTCTCAAAGCGTAGTATTTGTCTTTCTTGAGAATACATAGAAAAGAAGTTACAGGTGCATCTAAGGGTCCCAACTCTGCACAAGGAATTGCCTTGATTTTAACTATTGGAACACAGGTGCCACGTTAAAATAGGCGGCAGCATCGTCAGTAACGTAACCATGGTCAATGTCATTATGAAAACATAACAGGAACAAATACACGTAAAACTTGTATATTTGAAATCACCCTGAACAAAATTTATGCAAATAATATTTCACTGAAGAGCATTTTAGGGTCCAGTATTATTTGAAAAGGCATCATTTTCTCCGAAACATAACAGACTATTTCTCAGTCGGTCCACCCAATCATTGGCCATGTCGTTAAACGGCTCAGTCATCTGTAACATTTCCTCAGTATCCGGGCCCCACTTCTGCATTCTTGCCCCCCAATAATGAAGCATCCGTAACTGGGAGGAATTAGCAGGCACTAATCTGCCCTTCATAACAGCTCCAGTATGTATCCGTGGCCTTACACATGCCGGTTTGAATAATGGTTTCACGAGTTTATTTAGAGGCTTAGGCGTTAGTCTTCGTATTCTGTCAATTGTCATGTTTTTGCTTCTATCCCCTTGTCCAAGCATAAGGTAATTCGGCATGGATAGTTCCGAGATATATGGTTTGTTAGCCTCTACATCCTTGAGGTACCTCTTCAGAAAGCCCTCCTCCTTGTCCTGTAGATGATACGGGTACTCATCCATATCAACGCTCGTCATCCACTGGGAATTGTTTCCTTCGAGGCGGACCCATTTCTGGTAACACTCAACCTGGGCTGTCATGGCCACTTCCGTCGTCACTTCGCTGTAGGTGACTAAACCAAGATGAATATACTGACGTAGACGTGTCTGCATGTTCTCATCCCCTTGATGTTTGTGTTCACATAAGTAGATGTGTTCTATTCCTATCATAAACATGTAATGCATCCATTGTTTTAGCTCTCTGTACGTCCATTTTGCAAGGTCTGACTGATACACTCTTACCATCAGCAGATGGGAGAGATAAAACTGTGTTTTTGGAGTCGAGTTTGATACGATTCTCTGATACAACTCTTTCTGCCATAGTGGAGGAACACGACCTGACTCAATGGCGCTTTCGTAGTGTTTTAAGAAGCGCTGTTTTATGAAATATGTCGACATATTTCCTGATATGCCCGATTCGTCGTTAATTTCAGGAACTGCTTGAGTAGAGCTATTCCGCAGAAAATTCCGCTGTGGTGTGATAGTTTGATGAGCAGCCTGTGGTTCTAGGGCTAACCGAAATTTCAAGTCAAGCTGATGATTGAACGTATCCATTGACACATGAGAGTGGTGACCAATAGCCAACAACATGGCTTGAATGTAGAGCAGCACCCCTATGATTCCAGATGCTATCAGGAACATCTTTTGGTAATGACGACGCATGTTGCACCTGAAACGTGACAGAATAACTTTATTTCAAATAAGTTCTAATATGAATACCCATCAAGGTCCTGGACACAGTTATAGTTTTGGGCTGCTATGAATATAAAGCAGACACAGTTTATGGATAACGTCAACTTTTTTAACACGCATACCTCGATGTTTGGCTATAGATATTACACCGCTGTAGCGTAGGGCTGAATGTGGTGAGCATTGCACGTGATTATATACACATGGAAAAAAGTATCGCAACATGCCATAGTTTCATAGTATCAATATGTTAGTATTTAAAGCAAACAAAACTTATCCAAAGAGTAATTAAATTTACTATCTGGATATATCGACCCCCAAAGGAATAATTAAAGTGGCAAATCAAAGAAGCAAACATGGCATAAATTGACTCATTTTGTAGTTCTGCTAACTATGGCGGTATGTGACCTTAACAAGGGTTGTCATGTCTAAGGTTCTGGCATTCTTTCTCCATTCACGGATCTACCTTCAGTTGTTGGCGATCTATAGCCAGCTCTTATATTGTATTGTCCAAATAGTGCTATTAGTTTTAATTTTCCACACTAGTTTTAGTTGTAATTGTGATATTCTAGTTGTTTTACTGTCCTTCGTTGACAGGGCTTTATATATTATATGTATGTATTATCCATTTAGAACTAGTTGTAGTCACGATATGGCTGAAATATTGCCGATGTGACTTTAAATCTTAACTCACTCACTCACTCCATTCACGACGGAGGCCTTTTTCCAATACCCCTCTGCATGTACTGAAGTATCTCTGGCTTATTCTACGGCCCATAATGTCCCAAACATGCTCTGCTGGATTAGCATTTGGCCTCCTGGTGAGCCCAGGTAGAGTTGCTCCCGCCTGTTGGCAATGAAATCATCAACGGCAAGTGGTTTTTCATTCTCGTCCAAGAAGACTGCCCTTATGTTCAGAGGATGGTCATGGAAATATGGTACAACAACCTGCACACGACCAAAAACCGGATTGTACACCATTGAAATATATGTAAACACTGCAGAAAAATTCATGCTATAACCAGATTCACGTATGTTTGCAGGTATTTCTTAACTTCGGACATATATTTCTTGCAGTGCTATACCTTTGAAACACACACATCGTATATTTTCGTTTCAAAGCATGAATGGAAAAGACAGGTACCCTTACAAATACGTGATCTGAGAGTATTTTCAGTGCATTTTTTAAATTGCAATATGTGTTGAAATTTCCGATTTCGTTCTAAGTTTACTAGGGTTGGAAACATGGAAATTTTCTTTGAAGGGGGAAACATATGTAAATGTTTACACAGCTGAGATATTTATGTATCATGCCGGATATCAACGTTGAACGGTTTTATATATGTTCATGTTCAAACCGATGATCGTTATGCTTTTATCGTGCGAAATATTTAGTGCGTGTAACTTCGTTTTTACACATTTTAGTACGTCTGAAATCAAGGTTCATGTGACCTCATTAATCTTATCATCCAAACAGTCTGAAAAAGAAAACAGTGATATGCAAGCTAACACGTCTTATTTAGCTGCATTCGCTCTTGCTACCAGTATCAGTTACGGCTTGTATGCACTGTTGTGAAATATTGTGAGATACTTGTTTCGAGAGATTAAAAGGTTCAGTGCTGAACAAAGGGTGTTGCACTTCCACTTTTTTCTCCCAAGTGTCCCTGAACAAAGGGTGATGCACTCCCCCTTTCTTCTCCCAAGTCTCCCTATATATCCTTAGAGAATAGCCCTCTATCTCTCTTGAAGCACAGCCAAATACTCGAGACAAATTATATACTGCTCACACTTTGCTAAGGATCACAAAAATTCGCAACTTTACTTAAACGTGAAACTTGAAATTGTATCCATTTAAAACTGGATAAATAATGATATGGTAACACATCTTTAGGAAAACAACCACTTTAAGCTAACCGTATGCACTTGATACATGAGTAACCATAAAAATGGTTTTCATGGCACCAACCAACCATTGACAAGGGTCAAATTTGCTTAAAATATCTAAGCCTATTGTAAGCATGGATCCAAGTTTTGTCAATACACAGCGTCTGACAATAGCAGGCATGGGATTCACAAGATGCAGTGACATACTGAAAACTTGGATCCATGCTTACAATAGGCTTAGATATTTTAACAAATTTGACCCCACATCATAGTTTTCTGTTGAATCAATGATTTGATCCTTAGCAATGTGTGAATAGTATATTTGAAATTTCAAAGTCTATTCAGTTCAAGCAACACTGCTATATAATGTATATATACAAGGCGTCGTGAATAACGGGTCAAATTATATATAGCACATGTAAAGAAAGGTTTCTCAGAAATATTCGAACTAAGAGTGTCATCATAAAAGTTCAAACAGCACTTGCAAAAATCAGTTGTATAGACCAATCCCCTAAAATGAAAATGACAAACATGAAGCACTCGGTCAGTCAATATCTTGTGTACTCTCTTCGCGCGTCCAAGACACAGTTCATAAAGAAAGCTTGCGGAATCGCATTCCATTCCTCTACTAGAGCTGTGCGGAGCCCTGGGAGATTCACTGGTGCTAGGTGACGTGTGTACACACGTCGACCGAGTTCATCCCAGGCATCCTCAATTGGGTTGAGGTCTGGCGAGTATGCTGGCCACTCCATCTTGCTGCCTAAGGAATTCCGTGACAATCCTGGCCCTATGAGGCCTAGCGTTGTCGTCTTGCAGTAAAGAGGCCATGCATACCTTACAGGAATGGTACTGCTATAGGAGCCATAATCTCGTCCTGATAACGCTGTCCGTTAAAGGGCCACTGATCCAGAGCGATTACTGTTTCCAGCGAACAATCTAATTATGAAACCTAGCTGAAAACTGGTGACCCCCTGCTCCTCGACCGTGACGGACACGGGGACTAGGCTACTGTCCACCTTGGCAGAATCTCTTCACCCTAAACAGTGAGACATTAGGAAGGGTGGATGCCCATCGGTCCATGCCAATCAGATGCCGTTATTTGAAAATATCCTCGGTAGTTCTTGTCTGATTGTAATAAAGTATCCCTGCAGGTTGCCATTGCTAAACAATTGGAATTTTTACTTAGGTACAAAGGTATATTCAGTACACAGCAAAGGCTTATATGTATTTCCAGGGAGAATAGAAGATGCTTTAGAATATGGTTTAAACATATTTATTCATTTAGTCATGATGGGATTGGCAAACAAGCATAAAAACATGCTTATATCAATGCCGCTCCCTAACAATGATACAATGGTATTAATGATAGTGACGTAGTGGGTGCAAAACATAATGTGAATTTACAAGGAACAATATTGACGATAAAATGTGTTACAATGTGCAAACATACGTTGAAGGCAAATAAACTAGAAGCTGTTGTGACCTCAGTATAACAGCAAGGCACGGCATGTACAATAAAACTAGCCTAGGTAAATTGCAAGAATCTCTGGGAAGATATGATATAATTATGTACCGATTTTAGTAGTTCCAGATTTACCTGTTCTGGTGAGCCCGAATGACCAAATAAGATTGATGGCAAATTAAATCCTCTACTAAAGAAGTATGCATTTGATCTTATGTCGTTAAATATGGGACAGATGAGGGAGAAATGAAGCGCATCTTCGGTGTGATGCCCGCAGTTACATTCAGGACTATCAGATATATATCTGGAAAAGTTATCTCCATTTAGATCGCTACACCCAAGCCGAAGTCGGGAGTGGAATATCCGGCAAGATCTTGAACCATGGGAAAGATGAAAGTGGATTTCACTAAGCTTTTCACTAAGCGCCACCAATGCTTACTACCGTACGAGTCGTTTATCTTACTATCGATTTTAGAGACATCATGTTTCTTTGCTGTCCGCACAGCCGATATAACTTTATTTCGAAGTTTACGAAAGTTAGCCCAATCGGAGGGTCGGTTGCGTCGTTTAGCGGTTTCGTGTAGACGGGTACGTTTTCGTTTCAAACTACGCACTTCGCCAGACATCGATAACGGATCATTGGGTCGAATAGTAATTGTTTTGTTTGGGATATTATTAACACAAACCGCTAAGAAAGACTTCGAGAACGAGTTTGCTGCTTCATCAATTGTGTCAGATGACAAAATATCTTGCCAAGGAACTGAAGTTAAACTTTCAATAAGGTTGTCTTTATCAATCATATTATGGTTAAAAGCTGTCCTTTTAAAAGTAATAGAATATGCTGTAGAATATCCCTGGTATTTCTTATAATACAATGAAGTTTTGTTCGTATCCTCAAAACAGTGTCGGCCCATAATTTATTTTTAGGCAATCAAACTTGCATGCAATACAGCGATTGCTACTCTCTTGCTGTAACCCGTGTTTGGTGGTATAAACTTACACATGTTATTTGTCACCATTCACTTGATTGTCAGTTAATGAATTTATAACAGGTATATTTATTGGAAACACCACTCATATTACCCGACAAAGGTTCCCAAAGGATTAGCCGATAACAAGCTGATTGATTAATTGCTTTCATCCTGCACAGCGGATTTGTCAAAAGGTAGTGTTTATGTATGTAGATTTATTAATAAAGCGTCTGTGTAAAAAACAACGTCCTTCTTTCAAAGGATAAACCACCAATATATTGATTGATTGCTCATTATTGGCTAACTAAATTACTTATTTAAAGAATGGCGGACATCATGCAATTAGTTGCCAGGTGTTCTATCTTGGGTGACCAATGGGTGACCAATGAGACTTTACATCAATGTGAAAAAACCTGAAACGATAGTTCACTTTTTCGCATATTGGACTGTTAAAAGACACATGACATGGAACAGGATTCTTTGTCAGCTGTAGACGAATGGCTTCCTATTACTTTATGTGGATACTGATGGATACATTCCCCGAACAAGGTAATAGCCTGATATTGCTGCTATAACTTTAGTCTGTTTTAATTTTGCATTTTGTTTTTATTCACTTGTTTTTTTTTTGCCGTGAAGTGTAATGAGACAGACAACATACACTAGGGCGTGTGTGTGAAATATGATTCACGTTGGCAATCTATAAAATATCCAGATATTACAGTCATGTTTTAAATTCACTGTAAGTATCAGCAGATCGTGTGCATTTTATTAAGTTTCGAAATACATGCAAATATGATGATAAACTAATAAGGATTATAAGAAAAATATAAAGACGTAGATAGACTTCGTTTTTTCAGTCCTAACATTTTTTACCACTGGCAAATGGTTAAACTTCAGAATGTTTTCATTTGTTATAAAAGTAATGAAGATGGAAATATTAACGAGCAAAAAAGATTTCATCTTTGCTGATCAGTCAATACTTATACTATCAATTGCGCATGAGGGTGGCGCCGCAGAGGTAACGAACCAGTCATGAATTCTGGGATATCATCCGGGTACTCACGGGAGAAAAACAATAACAAAATCAACAACCAGTCCACGGAAATTGCTCCGGATCAGTGCCCCTTTAAGATTACCGTCAACCGCGTGCAGTGGAGTACGTCCAGTATGAGTTACCCCTCTCCAAACCATGACCGACCCCCCGCCAAATCAATTATGCGTGGCCACAGTTGCATCTGTGATTCGATCTCCATTGCGACGATAAATCCTCTGCCGACCATCATGGAGAAACAATTTGAATCTGCTTCCATCTGTGAAGAGCACACGAGACCATTGACGTTGATTCCAGCGGCCATGATGGCTGCTCCATCTCAAACGCGCTGGCCTGTGACGTGGTGTTAGTGGTGGACGAACTGCAGGTCGCCTACAGCGGAGTCCGGCTGCCCTTAAACGTCGACGATTGGTGCTCCTGGATATCCTTACATTGTTAACATTGAAGTGTTCTGTCTGAAGATCCGCAGCATTAAGGATTCTGTTACGTAGCGCAGTGTTAATCATGTGCCTATTATCTCGGACTGTTATCTCTGGGGCGACATGGGCGACGTGCATATTCCACGGACCCATTGGCTTGAAACCTCTGCCACAGTCTACCAATAGCACCCTGACACACATGAAAGCGGACGGCAACCTGCCGCTGAGTTTGACCAGATTCCAAAAGTCCTATAGCCTCACCCCTTTCAGAAAGTGTCAAAGAACGTCTCATTTTAAGCTACAATTTCAAACAGGTACCTGAACAGTGAACGACAGTGAAAAAGCATCAATGCACATGTATTGTCCTCCACTGTCCATGGATAGAGCGACTTGTACGTGCAAATCATTGACATTAAGTGGTAAATAGGTTTCCATATTGAAAATTA
Organism: Haliotis rubra; assembly: GCF_003918875.1. Taxonomy (NCBI): domain Eukaryota; kingdom Metazoa; phylum Mollusca; class Gastropoda; order Lepetellida; family Haliotidae; genus Haliotis; species Haliotis rubra. The sequence continues at coordinate 102,479 of NW_025765542.1, read as the reverse complement.
TCGGACGTTAAAGAACGAAATGACATTTCAACGGCCTGATGTGTTTTTTCCATACTGTTAAGAAAGTTTGCAAAACATGCAATTGTAAATATTTCAATCAAAAACAAAGATTCTACACCCTTTAAGAAATAGTGCTACCAATAGCTTGACCCTTTTTTAATGACACCGAGTATATATTTCTGGGAGTACATAATTGGATTGTTCAAATGTTCATTTTTATGTTCAAATCCTCGACCCATTTTAAATTGCCGGAGCTGAGAACGTTTTAGACTAAGTTTATTAAAGCACACTACAATATTCAAATTATCAGGTACATTTATGTCTAAATTAATTTGTGTTGGGCAATTTGACTATTTTGCTACAAAAGAATTAGGATATGAGATTCATCACTGAAAGACTGTTACACAAGGATCTACATTTCTTTTCTGACTTATACTTTGATTTCATTACACAATCAGTAGTAATATAGGGAGGGGGGGGGGGGTTGTTGCCGCAGAGGCGGCTTAGAGGCTTATTTGTGGGAACTAGGCCTCCCAGACCCCCTTAAAAACGGTGAGAGTCTATCGAGAGACATTTTTCGATGTGCCAGTGCCCCGTACCCCAATCTTATTACTACTCTTTCTCTCACAGTCAGAGTGACCTGCTCAGCTATATATAGCTTGAATGCACAATATAACAGCGTATAACAATAAACTTATGTATAGCTGTGTGCTGCCCTGAATAGACAGTGGATATATCACTGACTATTTAAACAGGCTTATAAACACTTTAGTGAATCGTACCGACGAGACTCTCTAAAATAGCCACCCCAGCCTAGACCCAAAGTTCCGAAGACTGGACTATCAGCAGGCTCGCCAGTGTGATGGTTAGAACCGGGTCAGGGTAGTGACGAAAACACTTTTGTGAGTCGAGTCAGGTCACGTCAGAAGCTGAGCGAGGTCGGGGTCATTCCTCCTCCTAAGAGGATGGCCCCGACGGGTTTAGAAATTTCGTCGTCCAGCATACACACGTTATAATAACGGGTGGTGGATATTATCGATAAACAGCTTGTTGTTGTTTCTCTTAGCGCTGATATTCAACCATCGCGGTTAGTAGGTGAGATCGCAGAGCAGGAGCGTGACGTACATATTGAATAAATATATATACGTAATTATAATAATTCAATATGGCTAAACCCAAGTACCAGTCTGGAGTGATTTATCCTAAAAGCGATACTTTAAGTGCTACCGATCTCACGCACATGAAAATCGTGGTGGATGCGAAGGAGGGTTCCCACTTTCGAGCTCGAATTATCGATGTATTTGAAAAGTATAGGCTTTCGGTCACGAACGTCAACGCAGTCCACGCATGGTTTTACAACCCATTGCAATTCGCCGTGTGGTGTGCGACGACCGGGTGTGGCATGACCTTGAACGACACTCGTTGTGATGCGCTGAGTCGGTCCGTGTTTTATTTCCACGCGTACTACCAGATCAGACGCATCCTGAAAGAAGTCAACACCCCGATTGGCGTTTGCCAGGCGTGAATCACGGTTTGGGTATTCCTATCGTTCACAACATGCCCCTGGTAGAAGCCAGCAAGAAGTTGAAAGAATGGGGTGGTAAAACGTATGCGAATGCTTACGTCACGAGTAACGAGTGGAGAGATGATCTCATGGCTTTTGACGACAGCAAGGATTATCGCGTTTGGAGGTTTGAGCAGGAAACGATTTATCCTGGAAACGTCGAAAGGGTTCCCTGGCGTGGGTACCGTACGGTTGAACGATTCGATTCGAACGTACGTGTGGGTGCTGCTGGGCGCACAGTCGCAAACGCGTTCCGACATCGTGGGTCAGGGGACAGCCTACGACGCGCAGAACCAGTTCATGTCGAACGTCGAGGACGCCATCGCCAGACCGGTGGATTTACCGAGTGCCATCCGGTGTTACCAGGACACGTTAGAATACGCTCGTTCGAAAGTCGACTACGTGTTCGGTGTGGGACTGTACATAACTCTGAGCGACATGCGACTGAGGATCCACAAAGTGTTGGGCTACAGCAATGAAATCGTCATCGCGACCGCCGTTCAAAAGTTGGGCATCAATCCCAATGTTAACGTGAGTCGAGTCCCACCGCCCACGCATACCCGCGAAACGGGGATCATGACGCTGCCACCGGCACCAGAGCCCAGCGTTCAACCATCACCACCACACTTATCACCCCGCAAGGAGGTCGAACATCAGCAACACCTCGATCGCAAAACAGCTCTCGTGGTCGGCGGGATCGCGGTCGGTTGTGTTCCTTATTTGGTTAAAAATTCTTTAGTGGCGACGTACACCAGGCTGGCCACACCGACGATGACCGCCCACAGGTTCTGGCCGAACCTCGTGACCGTTTTTGACAACAAGCCCAGCAACCAGGACACGATACTGCCCAAGATGCGAAGACGAGGGTCGATACGATGAAGTCCAAAGCCGTCAGAATGCTTGCAATGGTTATCCCTTGTTCCCAGAACAGATTTCGGATCCTTTAGGGCAGCGTGGTGTCCTCGTTCAACTTTTGGTCGATGTTTTCGCGCACATGGCTGATCTGGGATCGAAGCCTGTCTCGGGAAGGAGGACGCCACTTCCAATTGGGTTGATCTTTCCTCTTCCAAGTTGCGCATTCTTTCTGCGATCCGACGTCGACTGAACTCGTCCTCCGCTTTGTCGAGTTTGTTTTGTTCACGAGTGATATGCTCATTGAGCGTGTCCAGTTTGGCAACGTTGACCACGAGTGATCCGCGAATGGCTTGCATGGCCTTATCCAGCCCTCGCAGTTCCCGAAAGGTAAATTTGAACCTGGTCAAGCGTTCATTCCGGTATGTGGTCATCGTTCCATGCGTCTTCAGCGTGTTGTGGTACGTCTCTCAAATCATCTCGATCGACTGCACCCGCCAAGCTCTGCATTCGCTTCTCGTAAAGCCTTGTCAAACTTCATGCTTATTTTTTGTCAATAGCTGGTTATATTTAATTTGTTGCAGAAAAAGTCGTCACCGTAGCGACTGGCCAGTGTCGACAAAGCGAGAGGTTTTCTCGTACGGGAGTGCATGAGATCGATGACCGGAGCATCTTTGACTCGCAGTATCCCTTTATGATCGAGTTCCAACATGGAAGGATCGCGATAAAACGGACGAAAACTAGATTCTTACCGAAAATTGAGAGAACCCTTGGCGGTGAAAGCTGTGCATCAATCTGTGATGATCACCAACAATCCGAGCATAATCGACGAAAAACAAACACTGTTGGTACGCTTTCCCAACCTCGGCGAGAACGACGTCATCGTTCCGGGGAAGGCTCGCCTGTCCTTCCAGACCATTTTTAAGTGAGAAGTCGTGGGGAACCTGGGTCGCGCCATCGTGAAGAAAACGACCATTAAAATCAGCGGAAACGAAATTTTGAGCATCAACGACAGTGACGTGTTCTTCAGCTACACAGACCTCTGGAGAACCGCGAGCAAACGGGAAAATATGAAGTACCAGGGTATTTGTCCAGCCGAGTGTCCGTCGATTCGGTTGCGCATTGGGTACGGTTTCGACCAAGCCGAACTCACCGCGATGGCGAATAAACACGTGGCCATCGCAGAGGCGTTTGGGAACCGATTTTGCATCCCACTCGACTTCGAGTTGCTGGAGGGTCACAGGCCGTTTTACCAACCTGCGTTGGGTGACAGGCTGGAGTTCGAACACGCGTTTAATGATTACACTCACGTGATCATGATGGAGAGTGGCGAGGAGGGTCGCTACACCATCGACAAAATTTTGCTGGAGTTCGACAAGGTGATGACAGATTCGCAACCAGTATTCCGGCATGTTAGCCATCCTGTACAATCGGTGCTGCATCACCAGAAGATCCTCAGAAACAAGAGCGACACGCTGTGGAAAATCAACCTGAACGTACCCGTGCGATCGATGAAGGGCATTTTGATCCTGCCGGTGGAAGAATTTTCGCCGTTTTGAAGGGTCAACAAAAAGTATTGGAACCCCAAGATCACGAAAGTCGAGGTGACCATCGAGGGCATGCCCAACCAGCTGTTCAGCCAAAGCATGCACACGAGATCCAAAAGTTACCGGCGATCAAGCGCCCGCCGGAAATCAACGCGATCTTCAAGGACCTAGGTCTCGCCTCCGTGTTGGTAGATCGACCTGACGACCAAGTACACGCTGCTGCTGGACATGGGATCCACGGACGACGATCGACTGCACGGCATTGGGCGTCGCTTCGAGAATGGCAGCGAGGGGATCACCATCCAAATCGCCAAGAAGGCTCGAACAGCCGGTAAATTAAATTTATATTTGTACGTGATCATTGATGCACAGCTTAATATAGACAATGGAAGATTCATGCAAGCCATCTATTGATATCGAACTGCCCCTGGATCCGCATTGCGCCATCGTGTGTGGTCAGACGGGGTGCGGTAAAACGCCTTTCGTGCTGGACCTGCTGGAAGGATACTATCGGGACGTGTTCGATCACATCGTCATTCTCTGCCCGACGTTGCGGGTGAACAAGACGTACACGGAGAGAGCGCGGGTGATGACGGACCCTGTCGTGCACAGGGTGGATCCTGGAACGTGTCTGCAGGACTGGTTGACCGCCTATTACGGTAAATTGAAAGGGGAGTTGACGCTGTTCCTCCTGGACGAGTGCAGCGCAAACAAGGACATGGTAAAAAAACGAGACATGCTGTCGTACCTGGCCTTCCCGGGCCGGCACACGAAACACAGCGTTTGGGTGCTGACGCAAAAATTAAACTTGGTGCTCAAAGACCTAAGGGAGCAGACGCGATGGGTGGCCCTGTTTCACTGCAAGGACAGGGATTCGTTCGAGGAATGCTTAGAGGAAAACAACGTGATTCCGAACAAACAAGAATGTGACCACGTGAAAAAACAGCTCGCCGAAACGAAACACGCCAAACTCCTATTGAAAACAGACCAACCTGTAGCATATAAAATTCGCTAGCTTAAGCAAATTGAAGCAACATTCTAGCAAACTTAAGCAAAATGCTAGCAAAAAAAAATTAAGCCACATTATATAGCTTGCATGTTCAAAATTTTCGTGGCGAGTCAGTTGACTTTCCTATCGCTGTGCTTTGCGTGCGTAGGATTTTATTTTATTAGATTTAAAAAGAGTTTGCTAGATTATAAGATAGAGTGCAACGAACTGCTGGAAGGACGTTGACGATGCAATGCAACAATACTACCTGCCTACCGGCAAACGGCTCGACCCCCTCGGCGGCGAACCTACCCTCTCCCAGTATTACACCCCTCCCAAGGCAGAGCAAGACCGGGAGCTGTTTTTTGTGGCCTTAGGATTAGCCGCCACCGTATGGATCGCCAAACAATTAGACTAAAATATTTATTTATGTGTATAAAATGTGATGTGGTCCGAGGTCATCTCATCTAATGGACGAAAATAGATTATCGCAACGAACGTAACCGACTCTTCAGAATAAAAATTTAAAAAAAAGATTTTACGTGCGCTTCATTTCAGAGAGAAGGCTGGTGGAGTTACCTCCCTTGATTGAACAACCTATTAAACATTTGACTTCCCACTTGAATATAATTATTTATTTTAAAAATAAAGTTTTCGCACATTGATATAGCAATCATCGGCGAACTCATAGCTATGGCGAAAAAGGGATGTTGTGGATCTGTCAATTGTTATTTAAGTCATAACGAGCTTAGTTTCTGTTTGTTTTGGGATTTACAAAAATTCGAAACACCCATTTTACAGAGGGGTACACGAAGTCCGTGGTCTGGACTACCATTTGTCCTACTTCCAATTTTTGTGCAAGCCGTGGTGGCTGAGCGGGTTAGGCGATCTTGTGTGCTGGCGACTAGGTCCCTCACTCGGAGGGTGTGGGTTCGAATACGTAATGGACTCACGTCCATTAACATGTTAATTAACATTTAAGTATGACAAGGGACAATTACAATGTAGTTTACAAAGAACAAATGTAATGTGATGCAAAGGATTTCTGGTGACTTTAATAATATAAAGTTTAATTGGAATCTGAAGGATATTATGTTCAAATGAGAGATTCTGATCGTGTTTGTACATGCAAAACGCAATAATTGACAGTTTGGATATAGGGAACATGTACCCTGGTATTTTCAGCAAAACATATACACACTCTGGGAAGGGCAATATATATGATTGCGTCATCCATTTAGTCTATTATTCACAGAGGTATTGTGCCTCGATCGCACCAAGACTTTGTAGGTAAGTTTTCTTTCATGTTGTAGGAAAATATACTTCTCGTTTATGGGTTTAACCTTCCTCTACAAGTTTGTCGTTGTCATTTTTAATGGACACACATACCCAATCGCCTTCTCATACCGGAATAGATGCGTTAGCAACATGATCTGAAAAAACCCCCAGTGTACGAAACTCTGATACAGTATTGACCATACGTAATACAAAATAAGCACAAATAGCAGTGTGTAATATTTTATTTTGACTGCTACATGTCTACATAGTGACAACATTCGTAATGTATTTCTTGGATATATTTGTTACTTTGTCGTTTCTGTTGTGTTCTCGGCTGACACTTGCTGAATTTTAAAATTTGATGCATCAGTGACAAAAATGATGTCAGATGCAATTTCATATTTTGTACCAAAGGTATGTTTGTGTTGACCACGTTTGTTTACAAATGCCCCATGGATCAAAGAATTAAGTTTTTCCTTAAGTTTGTCATGTGGGATAGCTTTGTACAACTTTAAAAAAAAACAAATGTTTTGACAGAATTGGATTCGGTCCGTTTCTGAAATTGTGAAAATGCAAGCAAATCATTTGAGTTTTTGTGAATCCGCATGGTGTTAATTCCACTTGTCTCTAAAACTTTCAGTGAATATAGAGAAAGTCCTTCCATAATGGTATTAAGGATTAAGGTTAATCTTTGAGACATGGATTTGATGGTACATTTACTGCTATTTAAGCAGTACGATTTGAATGCTTTGTGACGATTGAGTATCCAATGTATCGAATGAAGTGGCCTACTTTTACTTGTATTATGGGTTTGATTTTTCTTTTCGTGTGAACCATATGTTTCTTTAATTAGTTGGCCACAGATACCTGTGGTAAGGCGGATGTCTCCCCACACATCTGTTACCATGGCTATTTCATATTAGCTCTCTGTAGCTCTATAGTTGCCAATTGTTGCCAAATGAGATTACATATAGTCATTGAAGACATTTAACGACTGTTTAACTGAACGTAAATCATATGTTGTTATCACGGATACACTGCAACAGGCAGTAAGTGGAAGTATAACATATTTTATGTTTGCACTGTTTAAATTCAACACACCCTTTTCTAAGGAGTGACAGGTTGATTATTGCTTAACACCGCATCTGCAGTCGCGCAGCTCTGTGTGGAGGAAATGGCTCCCCAAACATTCATACTTCAGCCACAGAATTTGTCGACCTTTTGAGCGCAGATTGATTAAAACACGTTAATTTCAACGTTGGTTGACACAACTAACGCGTTTCTGCGCGACACCAGATAGCTAACACATCACTATCATCGTTTATTAAAATCTATTGCATTTGTAAGGAGAAGTGTTTTATAAATACACAAAATACGCATTCTCATTATCTCATTTGAGTTTCCTTTCCAGAAGAGTGTGAATCTGTACACGATTTGCCTAACAGCACGATTTGCCTAACAGCACGATTTGCCCAACAGCACGATTTGACAAACAACCCACATATAAACACTTCGTCAACTCACCTTTGTAGTTGTCCTTGCAATTAACCATCTACAGACCCGCAGTAGATGGTGACTGAATCCACGTGATTGGAAATTATGCGAAAACACCTGTCACATTTCAATAGTAACCAATTCCCACAAGCTTTAGTGCGTCACGGGACACTGATCTAAGTCATATCTCCGAGACTGGTTGTTGCAGTTGTTATTGTATCTTCCAGTAGTAAAGCATTATGGTAGCCTATCCACATTTAATAAAAGCAAGCAGTTTTTCAATATCATAGATACATGTTGATCAGTTTATTGTGCAAACATTAAAGATTGTCCGTTATTGAATAAAGAGATTGGGGTGAATTTGTGTGACTATCACCAATAAAGGGAACAATTTGCAAGATCACGTGACAGCAATCCTTATTTTACTCACCAAAGTATGGAACCATTTCGACTTGGGGAAGAATAGAAATGAATAGCTAGACTACCTCTGAAGCAAGATAGCAATGCCTCCTAACAAATAGGTTTGTTGAATCCATACAATACAAATATGAGATATGTTACACGTATGATATATTTTCTGTGCGTCTCTATGCAACATTACGTGAATTTACTTTAATCACATTTGCAAATCCTGTAATGCTATCAAATCATTTACCTTAATCTATCAATGGATATTTGCAGCATCCCCGCTGAGACCCAGGTGCTGAAGCATTGAATTATTGACGATACATCTACATACTTGCACAATTAGGCGGCTGACTTTGTGTGCTGACGATTAGGTGCCTGACTCTGAGGGTGTGGGTTCGAATCCCAGATGGGACTCAACCCAACAAAAGTACCAGAATTTGTACTTTACTAAGAAAGTGTAATCCCAAATATACTCATGCCAATAATGGTTGTCACCCCCCTCCCCACACACACCTCACCCAAAACCCCCTCTCCAATTAAAAAAATTGAAGGGGTGACAACCATTATTGGCATGAGTATATAACATAATTTACATTTGACCACTTTTTAAACGGCATTGTGTATTCATATTTTTCGGCCGTGGAAGCCGTGCCAATTTACACTTATCAGAGGGGTACACAAAGTCCGGGGTCTAGACAACCAGTTGTCCGACTTCGATTTTTGTGCAAGTCGCGGTAGCTGAGGGGGTTAGGCAGCTGACTTTGTGTGCTGGCGATAAGGTGCCTGACTCTGAGGGTGTGGGTTCGTATTCCGGAAGGGACTCAGCTCAACAAAAGTACCAGAATTTGTACTTTACTAAGAAAGTGTAATCCCAAATATTACATATGCTACATTTGACCACTTTCTAAATGGCATTGTGTAATCATACAATTAAAACGTTGGTCATATGGACTTCGGATAATCTGTACATTTTCATACAAAGTTAAATGTGGGACAGACTGTTCCTTCGTATAGTTGTGTGTGTGTCTGTGTGTGTGTCTCTCTCCCTCTTTCTCGGTGTGTGCGTGTGTGCGATATGATAATAAAACGACAAAACCCTTGTGTTTATCAGTCACTACCACAGTGATGATACAAGGTATCCGCGGACAAGGGCAGGAGAGCGTATCCTGTCCCACCGGTGATGTCCGTCGATAACATTTGCTAAAGCTTATCAATTGTTCAACAGAAAAAATCGGAAACATATTGTTCAAGTCAAAATAGGGCTTTGCACCCGACATCATTTTATCACTTATGCGTAAATTTATCTCCACAGATCAACTATAAAACAGTTGGAAAGTCGAGGACTTATATGCTGGAAGTTTGATCGAAGATTGTATGAGCAAGAGTTTTATGACGCTGTTTGAAATATTTGTACAATGAGGATTTACCTCAAATGCTGTGAAATAGAAACACCACTTGCACGTTCTTCAATGGATCTGGTTGTCAACGGTGGTGACTTGGTTGACGATGTCGCATTGTGACTTGACGTGGATAATTGCTCATGATGCTGATCATTTGGGGCTGAACTAAAACATGGCGCTGAACTAAAACATTATCTGCACGAAAGAGTAGCTTCGCCCGCAGAGGAACCTACCCATACACGTCTGCTGACTGACCTACCTACCCGTGATGTCCCGAAACATAAACCTTTATAGATCGATTGAATATATTAGGTAAAGGTTATCCACGACATCTGGTTCACCACGTGCCACGTTGCCAGCGTCGGTGTTGCACAGCACGACATCGACTCCGGTCTATGATCTAAAATAGGTCGTATTCGTCACCAATCACCCATTTCCGAAGCCTCCGAGAGGATCTTCTACAAACTGGTTCCCTGTGTATGCTGCGCTGGCGCTTCACAAAGCCCAGACAATGATATTACAATGGCGGCTACCACTAGGTAGCCATGGTCCACACCAGATGCTGTTCGCTTTAGAACAACCGGAAGAACGAGTTGTTAGAAATCATTATCTTGGCATGTTCATCAATATTCCGACAATGTGTACGTAACGAGAAATAGCATTGCACTTACTGATACTGTTTCGGGGGTTCGGGGGATAAAGACGACGCCATTCGGGGGATAAAGACGTCGCCATAATGTAAACAATGCCCCCCCTAATTTACAACGGCAATGTATGTTAATATTTTTCTATCAGCACGCTATTGTCACGAAACCGTAATACAATATATGGATTTGTTGAACGACCACATTAATGAAATATCGTTCGCATCTAAAGTTTAGCAATAAAATGATAAAAACATTGGTTATTGCCCATTCCTTCCAACTATTGTATGCTGGAGATAAATTTACGCCAAGTTTAATAACTAGACAATACCCCTTTTGATCCATAATAGTGATGTTCGCTGGTATTAATACTCTGGGTTTAATCAATATAAGCTATCATAGTTTAAATATCTTAATATTTGACATATAATTATAATACATATGATATTCATTTATAAAAATTCACAAATGTACCTATATTATGATTCTCCTAACACTACATGCGTACGTTCATTTGTTTAGTTATTGTTCAATGTATTGTAAATCTGTTTTAGGAAGGTTTCGATAAATGTGTACACTATATCCTATGTAATTTGTAGTAAAATGAATTTCGATCACCAAAGTATAAAACTAATCATTTCTAACAGGGTTGGTTAGAATTCTAGTACAAATTTCAGTTAATACGTGAGGAAAATATGTTGGACCTTTTGTGTAGATTCAGAGGGAATGTGGTAGTTCGAAAAGGCACAACCGTAAAACGTCTACAATAATTGGACCATTTAATGTCGTGTGTTCCCAGAGTGGCCTCTCATTCTATTACGTAATAACCAAATTCAGGGTTCACACCGGGACAACACGTTAAGAAGGTGTGAACGTGGGGGCCAGTGTGGAACAACGTATTAGTTGTGAAAAGAAACAGTTACTCTGCTACAGTGAGTAAAAGGTGACTGCTGAGGCTGTTAGCAAAGTGATATCTTCAGAGTACAAAGTGAGAGTCTGGTTAGTGATAGTGTAATGATATCCAAAAGCTGGGATAAGATGCAAAAGGGTGGCTGATAGTGTAATGATATACAAAAGCTGGGATAAGATACAAAAGGATGGCTGTTAGTGAAATGGTATACAAAAGCTGGGATAAGATACAAAAGGGTGGCTGATAGTGTAATGATATCCAAAAGCTGGGATAAGATACAAAAGGATGGCTGATAGTGTAATGATATACAAAAGCTGGGATAAGATACAAAAGGGTGGCTGATAGTGAAATGGTATACAAAAGCTGGGATAAGATACAAAAGGATGGCTGATAGTGTAATGATATGCAAAAGCTGGGTTAAGATACAAAAGGGTGGCTGATAGTGTAATGATATACAAAAGCTGGGATAAGATACAAAAGGGTGGCTGATAGCGTAATGATATACAAAAGCTGGGATAAGATACAAAAGGGTGGCTGATAGTGTAATGATATACAAAAGCTGGGATAAGATACAAAAGGGTGGCTGATAGTGAAATGGTATACAAAAGCTGGGATAAGATACAAAAGGGTGGCTGATAGTGTAATGGTATACAAAAGCTGGGATAAGATACAAAAGGGTGGCTGATATTGTAATGATATACAAAAGCTGGGATAAGATACAAAAGGATGGCTGATAGTGAAATGATATACAAAAGCTGGGATAAGATACAAAAGGGTGGCTGATAGTGTAATGATATACAAAAGCTGGGATAAGATACAAAAGGATGGCTGATATTGTAATGATATACAAAAGCTGGGATAAGATACAAAAGGATGGCTAATAGTGAAATGATATACAAAAGCTGGGATAAGATACAAAAGGGTGGCTGATAGTGTAATGATATACAAAAGCTGGGATAAGATACAAAAGGGTGGCTGATAGTGTAATGATATACCAAAGCTGGGATAAGATACAAAAGGGTGGCTGATAGTGTAATGATATACAAAAGCTGGGATAAGATACAAAAGGGTGGCTGATAGTGAAATGATATACAAAAGCTGGGATAAGATACAAAAGGATGGCTGATAGTGTAATGATATACAAAAGCTGGGATAAGATACAAAAGGATGGCTGATAGTGTAATGATATACAAAAGCTGGGATAAGATACAAAAGGATGGCTGATAGTGTAATGATATACAAAAGCTGGGATAAGATACAAAAGGATGGCTGATAGTGAAATGATATACAAAAGCTGGGATAAGATACAAAAGGATGGCTGATAGTGTAATGGTATACAAAAGCTGGGATAAGATACAAAAGGATGGCTGATAGTGTAATGATATACAAAAGCTGGGATAAGATACAAAAGGATGGCTGATAGTGTAATGATATACAAAAGCTGGGATAAGATACAAAAGGATGGCTGATAGTGTAATGATATACAAAAGCTGGGATAAGATACAAAAGGATGGCTGATAGTGTAATGATATACAAAAAAAGCTGGGATAAGATACAAAAGGATGGCTGATAGTGTAATGATATACAAAAGCTGGGATAAGATACAAAAGGATGGCTGATAGTGTAATGGTATACAAAAGCTGGGATAAGATACAAAAGGATGGCTGATATTGTAATGATATACAAAAGCTGGGATAAGATACAAAAGGATGGCTGATAGTGTAATGGTATACAAAAGCTGGGCTTCTGACCGGTGTTGGTTGAGGTACATCGACTGTGTAATAATGTATCTTAAATTTTCTTGTTTACCGATGTTGTTAGCTGCTGGTCTGATTTCTCGGTTAAATATGATGTCCGACATACGTTGATGTTTTAATAAGCACAATAGTTATGTATATGAGAAGAATATGTTCATATCAGTTAAATGTAATACTGTATCATATGTTCATTTTCATATATAATTGAATTGAAATGTTTAGCGAAAAATAATGTTCAATACATGTTGATGTCCTCCTAAGCTTTATGAAGATGAAAATAATATGTTCATGTCAGTCAGTTTTGATATCTTCAAATATCGAATTGAATTGAAACGTTTATTGAATGTTGATAATACAGTCTACATCTGAATAACCTTGGAACGCTAGAAACTCAGGAGGTCATCATTATCCTGAAATCATCTACTTTATTTCAAGGCAATAATCACCGGAGCACGTTCTCAAATATGAGAAGCCATTTTTATGATATTGATTATAAATAGATTTATTAATTTAAAAAACACAATGTACGAATTCAACCATACGTTTTCGAAGTTATACATGTGCTTGTAAAAACGGTAATGATGGATAAAGATGATGACCAAAAAAAATATATTCACTATTGCCAATTAAATTAGTGCAGTATACCCCATCATTCGAACACAGCATTCACATATATTATTTCGTTCATCGGATGAGTGCCATACAGTGTTCTGGTTTCTATACCATATTGGGCGCTATAAATGTTTTTGTATATTATGTTTATTATTATCATGATAATAAAAATATAACAGGCCTTGTTCCGGCAACTTCAGGTGAGGTTATAGAAACGTGTATAACAAACCGCACTGTTGGAGTATAATCTACTGGATACGGAAGATCACAAAACCTCTGACAAAAACATTAATAATGTTTCCGTGTTTCTATTGTCATGCTTATAATAACAGTGGTATCTTCTTCGGACTTTTTAAAACAATATTATGATATCATTTTAAAGTATAATTATGATAATGTATCTAAAGGAATACACATGCAACTTGAGTGAGTGAGTGAGTGAGTTAGGGTTTACGTCGCTTTTAAGCAATATTCCAACAATATCATGGCGGGCGATACCATACATGGGCTTCACGCATTTTACCCAAGAGAGGAATCGAACCCGGGTCTTCAGCGTGACGAGCGAACTCTTTAACCACTAGGCTAACCCACCGCCCCACATGCAACTTGAAAACAAATTGAAAGTAACTTCAGTTTAAAACACTATCACCATTTACAATGCCTCCATTCTTTTTTCAGCAAGTAGACATCCCAGGAAATTCCATCGTCAGCAATATAGATACAAACAAGTTGCATTAACACCATGCCTTGAGTATATGCAAAAACAAAATTTAATACATTCAGTTTGGGAAGCTTTCAATACAAAAACACTACAATGCAGGTTGAAACAGTCGTCACAAAGTTTGTTGTCAATTACAAATATGAAGGAGTCAACATAATAGATGTTAACGGGATGGGAACATGCGGAGATTTAGTCACAACAAAAATTTACCGGGAGTCTTCTCGTTCACCCAGCATTTTAGGCGGATTAACAGTTATGCTTGCCTGATTGTGCACGTTTTTAGCTTTCATAGACTTTAAAAAGGCATACAATAATATTGATAGATCTATATTGTGGATAAAACTATCTGAAATGGGAATCTGTGGCAATATGTATGAAGCTATTATTTCTCTGTACAAGAGCGTCAAGAGTTGTGTCAGAATCAATGGGAATATGAAGGAATGGTTTCACGTCAGATGTGGTCTGAAACAAGGGTGTCTTCTCTCCCCTCTACTGTTCAACGTCTACATCAACGATTTGATCACTACCCTGAACAGTCTGGCTATCGGTGTGAAGATTAAGGACGAAACACTTGCTGTATTGGCCTATGCAGACGACCTGGTCTTGTTAGCTGAAGATGAAGCGGACCTAAAAGTGCTTTTAGACATTTTACATAACTGGTGTACATGGTAAACTGTAAACCCGGATAAATTCAAAGTACTGCATTGTAGACCCGTGCATGTACCAACAACTACTTGTAGTTTTCACTGTGGCACAAGGTTCCTGGAACTAGCGGACAGTTACTGTTATTTAGGTCTACTGATAACAGAACATCTGGACTATGCACGAATGGCCAGGGCTGTAGCAAGTTCAGCAGGTCGAGCACTGGGTTTATTAATATCCAAATTCAAGTCCATGGGCGGCATGCACTATAGCACTTATAAGAAACTCTTTGACACTATGGTCTGGTCTACTGTCGACTACGGAGCAGCGATTTGGGGTAACTCAAACGCTACTGAAAGAGAGCTTTGAAATTCTTTATGGGTGTGCGGAAATCTACCCCCAACACAGCGGTGGAAGGAGACATGGGTTGGACCCCTACACCAGTGAAACTATGGGGGACTGTAATGAGAACGTACACCAGACTGAACAGGCTAAACCCCGATAGACGTACTTTAAGATTTTTAACTGGACCAAACAAATGACACCAAGAAAGAAAAAATAACTGGATAAAACGCTTACACGTGAAGCTGACATCACTAAACTTGACTGATTTCGAACAAGTAAACAATGGATTACGTGTGAAGGAAGTTGTAAGCAAAGTACAGAGTGCAGTACGAGAGAGATATTATGCGAACTGGAAGAAGAAGATAGATTGCCCGACCAGTCGAGATGGCAAGGGAGGTAATAAACTCCGTCATTACAGAACTTTTAAGACGAATTGTGGAGCGGAACGTTACAATACTGATAACATCCCACGAGGCCACAGAAGAGCGAGTGTGTTTTAGCTGTTTGAATGTTGTTGAAGATGAAATGCATGTACTTTTATACTGTCCTTTATATCAGTCTTTTACAAAATGTCTGTTGGATAAATGCATAGTTTTAAATGGTAATTTTATAAATTCTTCGGATGAGGAAAAGCTATCGTTTTAATGTCTAGTCGTATTTTATTTAAATTAACAGCCAAGACCTGCTTGGATATTTTAAAGGAATGACGCGTTCACCGTTATCATTAGTTTAATATTTGTAAATTTCTTTTTATATTTCCTATAATTTTATTTTTGTAAATAGTCTCTCATAATCCTAAACTGAGGGGCAAAAGAAACGTCCCCGATCATTTTTGTATCATAAAATGATACAAACACGTGCAATTCAATGTTGAAATGTTTGATATAATTTTTGAACAAGTTCAAATGTCCGGTTTTCGATCATGACAACACATGCACATCAGTACTGACAGAGTGTCTTTGAGTGTCCAACTCCTCAGTAGCGAGTGTGTCCACCTCTTGCAGCGATATGATGCTGCCACACGACGTCGTGCAGAGTGCACAAGACGTCTGATCACGTGATGTGGGATGCGACGCCATTCTTCCTGTAGAGCTTTGAGCCAAAGCGTTTCTTTGTCTGTGGGGATGTTGACGTTGCTTCACCTGACGGCCGAGATGATCCCATAGGTGCTCAATAGGTGATAAATCGGGGGATCTTGCTGGCCAAGGAATGACGTTTACGTTGTTGTTGTTCAGGAAGTTCCGGGTAACAACAGCAGTGTGGGGAGTAGCGTTATCCTGCTGAAACAACACGCCTCGATTCTGCTGGAGGAAGGGTAACACGACAGGTCGTAAAACAACATCAATGTATCGACGGGCATTCAGGTTTCCCTCTATCACCAACAAGTCAGTCTTCCTCTCGCCACAAATTTTCCCCACACCATCACACTACCGCCGCCAAACGTCTCAACTTCCTGAACGCAACAACGTGCTGTGCGTTCGTTCCGACGTCTGTAGACTCGTACCCGACCATCAGCTTTGTTCAACTGGAAGCGGCTCGTCGTCACTGAAGAGTACCCGGCGCCAGTTCCGCGGCTGCCCAAGGATGGGCCGAACTCTACGTAACGTCACCCGGAAAGCTTCAATCGACGACGTCGATGTTCACGCGTTAACGTCACGCCCCTGGAATGGTCTGTAGGCCTGTCTGATACCGAATCGGCGGAGTCGTCTGGATATGGTCCTTCTACTGACTGGATGGGTAAATAGGCTGGTTGTTGCCGATGACGTCCCAGTCAGGAATCTGTTGCGCAAGTGAAGCACCCGTAAATGGCGGTCTTCCTGAGGGGTGGTTACGGGTGGTCTCCTGTCCTAGGCCTGTCTGCAGTCCGACCTGTTGTTCTGAAGCGTGTCATCAGTCTGGTGATGGTTTTCTTGCTGCAACCCATGATTCTGCAACGTGACTGTGAGAAGCACCCAGCTGCAACATACCAATAGCTCGTTCTCTCTGTTCTGCCGTGAGTCGAGGCATGTTCTTTGTGTCCAACGTATTGAAGTGATGAATTCGAACAGTCGAGCATAATTTTTATACTGTACTTTCATACGGGTATGTTTCCACAGAAGCATGCAAAAAACGTGAATAAAAGCAATTTTCATGCTTACAAAAAACTCCACGTGGATTTCCTTTCTGTGAGACGTGGGGATGCGTTCGGGAGATGTGTTCCTAAATAAATTTCCGTCATAACGAAAACAGAAGAAATGTTTTTTACAATTTTACTTTGGGGACGTTTCTTTTGCCCCTCAGTTTATAAGGGATGGCTCATTTCATATACTAGTTTTTTGGTTGTTTTTTTGTTTTTTTTCTTTTTACGATGTTTTTAAATGTGCAATGTATGATGTGAGACTTCGAAATAAACAATCTGTCTGTCTGTCTGTGCAAATACTGTTCATCCCTGTGAGATATGGTTGGGCAAGCTGGAGGATTAGCTCAGCTAATGGTGACTTGTCTGTGGCTGAGTACACAGATTGTGTATCTCATCTCACCGGTTACTGGGACCGTCTCCGTGGTGTAGTGGTTAGAGCGTCCGCCCGGAGAGTGGAAGGTCGCGGGTTTGATCCCCGACTGCGTCATACCATAAGACGTTAAAATATGGTACTTGTTGGTCCCTGCCTGACGCTCAGCATTAATGGGTACAACAAGGACTGGTCGGCTGGGAGTCAGTATAATGTGTCTGAGTGGGGTACAAGTACAAGTAGCCGCACATACACATACACACGCATGCACGTCGTCATATGAGCGAAATATTCTCAAGTACGACGTAAAACCCAATTTCACCTCACCTCATCTCACCGGTTACTAATGTGTAATGTGTGGTGTTTGGACTAATGTATATATAAGATGATGTATATATGATGTGTTTAAGATGATGTATGTTATAGTATTTAAGATGTATTTAAGATGATGTATATAAAAGGTATATAATATGTATACAATGTATTTATATAATATGGATATAAGGCGACGTGAATTATTAATATGTGTCATGTAAAAATAAACGTGTTCGATCAATATTCTGTCACAGTCATTCCATAAATCAAAAGGTTTCGAAGCTTACAGGAACACAGTGACTTAATATCACAGGTGACCAAATATCACAGGGAGCAAAATAAAAAGCGCACCTTTTGTTGTATATCGCTCCAGTGAACTGGGACCCCAAAACAAAAGGTGTTGGGTAAGTGAGAATGACCCGTAACCGTTGCTGGAAACAGAAACGACGAAACACTCGGACACAAAGTACCAATAATATCCATCTTACAAGAATTTGTTAAAATTGAGCCCTTGGGAGAGACCTGGTCCCGTAGCCCCATTGCGTATACTACTACTGAGGTGCATGCAAAATTTGACGAAAATCGGTGTAATACTTTCTGAAATATTGACTTCGAAGTGAGCATGGGGTCGGTCGGGAAAAGGCAAAATGTCCAACTTTTTCTCGTAAGTAAGTCTTAATTAATCTAATGAAGTCACCGTGTTTGTTCCAAATGCCGTTTTGCTATAGCGTAACCATCTGCCGAGATGCATGCAAAATTTCACGAAAATCGGTCAATTAGTTTAGGAAATAATCACTTGTTAGTGAGCGTGGGGTTGGTCTGGCGAAAGGCTAACAACCCAACGTATTGTCCTACTTGTTATATATTATCGACGCGAGAGGTGTTTTTAGCTGAATGAAACGCAGGTCTCGGCAGTCATCACCTCGCTATCGTCTCGGGGGTTGCTTTGAGCTAGCGCCGTGGACGAGTATAAGTGTATGTGTGTGTGTCTATCGGCTCGGCTATGATGATGCACGGCCGGCTGACTAGCGAGGCTACAGATATCTGAAAGTGAATGAAACGTATCTCTCGGCCGTTCCACCCCGGGTCGTCGTCTCGGTATCACTGAGCGTGCGCTGTCGAATCGGTGGCGCGCTTTCTGCTGTCTCCCTCGTCACGTTTGGTACAAGTACCTCACGCTGACCCGGTCCGGTAATGTTTTCTCTGTTTTATCGCAACGTGCCACTACCGACGACGATTCGCCAGATTAATTTTGATGGCTTGACGGGTCTCTTGCCCACTTCTGGCGACTTCGTTATTGATGGCATCCACCACTCGCCATAAGCGTACGACCCATGCCGTGTTTCTGTTTTTGGGATCCATTAAATCCTGTGAGTACTGATGTGAGAACAGACGTGCGGCTAAGGTGCGATTGAATCTCTCGACTATGGCTTGGCTTCGGTGAGCTCCCGCCACACCTCGTCTCACCTGGACTTATGTGCTTGGCCAGCAGTTGTGACACGGCTCCCATGAACTCGCTTCCGGGATCGATTTGCAATATGGCAGGCCAGGTCAAACGATTACGTTTGTATATGCTTTCTAAGGCTTTGGCGACTTCATTTGAATCTTTGGTCATCAACGGTTCAGCTGGACTGGAGACGTCGGCGACTGTCATAGCTTACTTGTAGGTTTTACGCCTCACCCTGTCGTGAAGTAGAAACAGGAGGTCGGCTTAGGTGGTGACTCCATTGATGGCGATCCATCGTTTCGTGTCCATGGGAGACAGCGATGTCTTGTTGATTCTCAATCCGTATATCCTGTGTCCGTTGCTTCTCAGCATGTTCATCTGGTGTTTGAACGTTTTATTCTTGAACAGGGCTTCCTTGAATCTGGCGTGTTTGATGTGTTTTTCACCACGTGTTTTTTCACGCCTTTTGCCTTTCGGAATTCATCGTCGTCGGCTTTCTTGATGGAATACATCTTGGGTCTCAAGCCGACATACTTGACGAATGGCGTGCCCGGCGCATTCGTCCTTCATCTTGCCGAGCACTTTTTTGTTGACTTGGCTGTGCATAGGGTGATCTTTAGGGTAGTCGCTGGTGTCGTACATGTGCATGTGTTTCTTCATGTCCTCGTACACGTCCTCGGTGTGAATTTCCATCAGCAGGGAATCTGTGTCTTTGTACAGCATTCCGCACCTGCTGCCGTACTGCTTTTTCAGCTCGTTGTAGTAGAAATCGTACATCAAGTGTTTGGATAAGTCGAGGAAGCTCATCCCCACGTAAACGGGCCGGTTGAATTTGATGTGGCTTTTGTTCATGTGGAGCGCTGCCAAGTCGTCGTTGAATGCCGGGCTGGATATAAGTTTCCTGAGTTTTTCTTCCTCGCTGGATCTGGCTAATTTCACGTTAACGCGTTTTCTCAAATTCTCGGGGTCAAGGCCATACTGTTACGAGCACGTTTTTCTGAATATCTCGATCATGTCGGCCAGCAGCAGCACGTCCGCTTTCAAGTACAGGTTGTGGCAATCGCCCAAATTCTTGCAGCCCAGTTTGTCCGACGTTAATCGCGTGTGCGTAATCATCTTGAGAGATATTGGAATCGGTCAAGTTGCTGTAAAAGCGGTAGATAGGAGGTAATCGCGTCTCGTCGAACTTAGACCAATCGTCCATGTACTCGTAGGGGTAGACGCCCTTCCTCAGCAGCAGGGACCGAGTCTTGGGGTTCGTCGCACACGTCGCAATTCTTAGCTTTCTTATGAGTTCGCCAGTCGTCTTGGGTCATGCGCATGGGGATGATGGTGTACAACTGTTTCCTGATGATTTTCTCTTCGTTTTGCAAACCCGTTAGAAATCGTTTGGCCGCGTCGGGACCTCGGTAGATCACAGGAGAGTCCGTTTTCCCGTCGGATCGACCGACCACGTAACCGAACCCACAGGCTTTGTGTTTCTTGCATTTTATGCATGAAACTTTTTGTCCGGGCTTCAAAGTCGGCGTAGATGATGTAGGGCACGGGCATTTGATGTTTGTTGTTGAAGAATTTTAGCATGTTTTTCTTTTCGTCGGGCATGTCTATTCGGATGGCCGTCTCTCCCACGCCTCGGCAATACTCCCGGTGGGATTCCAGCAGGTCGGCTTGCGTGAAGCCGTGCAGGCACCTTTCACAGAAGTGTTTCTTTTCCTTATGCTTCGATTGATCATACAACAGTCTGTTGAAATATTTTATCCACGTGTAGTGATACTTGTCGTCTTGCTGGAACATGAATATATTGATCGTCTTGCGGTTTCATTTGTGAGGGAGCTGATCCTGTGCACGATGGTTTTATTCCCTTCATGTCCGAAGATATTGATGGCTATGTCGTCGTTCTGTTTTCGATTTTGGTGACCTGGGAGATAGGGGTGGGTTCGTCTATGCCGTCCCAGTTGATCCCATCGTCTTCGGGATCGCTCGAAAGTCTGTCTGAATGTGCTTTGGCCGGAAACTTCGCGGATCTGATCGCAACCCTCATGCAATCATCGCCTTTGTTTTTGACGTTGACCATGGCTTGCTTTTTCTTGTACTACGGTGGCAAGTTTAGGTACGACCTTCCTTTGAACGTTATGTAGTTCACTACGTCCAGGTAGACTGTGTCGATTGTGTCCATCACCCAGCCCGAGCCCATGTGCGTGTATCGTTCCAGGGATTCTCGTATTTTGGCAAACGAGGTGTCGATGGATTCGGGTTGAGTCGCGACTTCTTGCTTGCCTCTGAAGTAAGGCTGGACGTACTCGGTGGTGCTGTCTGTCTGCTGTTTGTCAAGCGACATTTTCACCGTGAGTTGAAATTTGAGGCTTCCCAGATCGTTCAGTTCTTCGCCGACTTTGTCATCGACCAACATTTTGATGTCGTCAACGTCCATGTTTTTGTCGACGTCCAGCCTCCAGCCTCTCAGATACTTACCTACGGCGTGCTTTGTCCGCACGAACCGTAGTTCGACGGGTTTGTGTTCCTCCAGCAGTTTGAGGAGCTCGGCTTTCCTCATGCGCGAATAATCTCTGAGCCCACGTTCCTTCGCTCGGAGCTTGAGTTGTTTCACCATGGGTTGAGGAGGTTTGTCGACGATGCCGAGCAATCTCAACAGCTGAGGTTTCCTCAAACGGGAGTAACCGATCACTCCGCGTCTTTTGGCAATCCTTTTCAGTTCTCCAACGGTTATCATCTTTGCTATATCTATGTGTGAAAAACTTTTTCTAAATGAAAAATAATTATATTCAGATACGAAGTCAAATCTCTAATAGGTTGTTCGCTATAGTCAGATGCCAAATCAAATCTCTAATGGGTTGTTCGCTATAGTCAGGTGTGAAGTCAAATCTCTAATAGGATTTTCATCGCTATGTTCGGCTGCGAGTCAAAATCTCTAGTAGTTTGTTGGTGTGAGAAGTATCTCACTGTTAAATGTTAGCAACGCCGTCAATAGGTTGGATAGTTAAACTTTCAACCGACTTTAAAAAAAAGCGATTTTCATGATGCATGTTAGATTTTTATTCTGAGCAGTCGGTTGCGTTCGTTGAGATAGTCTCTTTTTGTCAAGTAGATGAGATGGCCTCGTACCACGTCCGCTCCGTGGGCTTTGCAACGACGATAATGGCATTCCATGCCCACGCCGCACACTTCACGTGTAATTCACGAAACCCTTTCGTATGGACATCATGTGTATGCTGCAATATTTGGTGGTGCATTTCCTGCTGCACATACTTGCAGTCATACGGTGCACATTTTCCCATCTTTATATAAATACACATAAATATATTTTAGTCTAATTGTTTGGTGATCAACATGGTCGTCGCTAGACCCAGCACCACGAAAATCTTTTCTGTTCCGGGAAGGCGTGTAAAACTGCGAGAGGGTGGGTTCGTCGCCGAGAGGTTCGAGTCGTTTGCCGGTGAGCAGGTAGTATTCTCTCATGGCGTCATCGACGTTCTTGAACGTTTGAATGGTGTGTTTTTTGTGCGAGAGTTGGTTGTTGATGAACTGTATTCTCTGCACGCGTTTTTGGCGTACTCAGCTTTCGCGGCTTGCAGTTTCTCCAAGGCCAAATCATGACGTTTATGTTCCGCTTCCATTTCGGCCGCGTTCGACGTTCGTAATTTGGAGAAGAGATAATTGCTGCCGGAAAATGCCAGGGCGTTGACTAATGCACCACTGACCATCATGGCGATAGTAGCCATTCTTATTTTATATTATGTGTTTTAATATTACTTCAAAATATTTTCCGGTATAATTCCTTGTTTCATGAGAATGTCATTGGTGGCCATCGCCATCCCTAAGTCCATGACGAGCATGCCATGCGAATATTACGCTCATATGACGACGTGCATGCGTGTGTATTTATTTGTATGTGCGGCTGCTTGTACTAGCCCAGACTGAAGCTGGTTTTATAGTGCTAGCCCACTGAGATACCATGCCGCAGTGAAGCATGAATACCCCACTCAGACACATTATACTGACTCCGAGCCGACCAGTCCTTGTTGTACCCATTAATGCCGAGCGCCAGGCAGGGACCAACAAGTACCATATTTTAACGTCTTTTGGTATGATGCGGTCGGGTATCAAACCCGCGACCTTCCGCTCTCCGGGAGGACGCTCTAACCACTACACCATCGAGGCGATCGTGTGTATATAAAACATATAGATATTTTTTAACAACAATTATAACATAACATGCAGATTTATTTCTAATTGCATCATCTGCTGTTGCGGTGGCTTGTTATTATTATATAGCAGCATAACGACCACCACGCTTAATCCCGTTGCCATGGCAGCAACAATCCACGGAGTGTAATGGGTACTATTTTTGTGGAAGCTTGGCTAAACCACCTTTTCTACCGGCGGTGACTTTTTTAGGATTCTTGGTGGTGACTAGTTGTATCGGTGTCATCGTTGCTTCCTCCGTCGGCGTTTACTCCTCCTGTTGCGCATCCATGTTTTATATTATTATCATTTTTATTTTTTGCTTCTTTAAATTGACAATGCTTTGCAGTGATGATCGCCGCGGTCACCGGGGCCAAAAACATGCTGTATCTGTGGTGCAGCACGCAGCTGACGGCGCTCAAAGCGTGGTCGATGAACGGATCTTTCTCGAGATCTTCCCACAGGTAAAGTCAACGTTCCGGTGGAATGGGAAGGAAGTACGACGGTATGCCGGTGTAGACCTGCGTTATGACAGACCCCATGGTTTTCGTCATTTTGGCGAGGAGTCTGGCTTCCTATCTCGCATACAGCTTGTCGATTTCTTCGGCTGGCATTTTGTGAATTTTATCGGGAGTGTGGTCGCCACCATCCCAAGTATTGTTTGGCTTTGCCGCTGACCGCGAGCACCACCAGTCTCTCTCGCTTGTCGTTTTCATTATTATTATCATCATCCAACATTTGTTTGAGCAGTTCGTCGCACTCCATCTTATAATGTAGCAAACGATTTTTAAGTATAATACGCGAAACACAGCAAGATGAAAGTCAAGTTGCACACAACGATAGTTTCGAACATCGTGTTTGCTTGAGTTATGCTAGAATTTTGGTAGAATTTTGCTTAAGCTATCAGACTTTATACGCAAAGAGTTGATCGGTTTTCAACAGGAGTTTGGCGTGTTTTGTTTCTGCGAGCTGTTTCTTCACTCGTTCTCATTCTTGTTTGGTCGGAATCCCGTCGTTTTCTCGCAAGAAGTCCTCAAATGAATCCCTGTCCTTGCAGTGAAACAGGGCAACCCATCGCGTCTGTTCCCGTAAATCTTTCAGCATGAGTTGAATTTCTGCGTCAGAACCCAAACGCTGTGTTTCGTGTGTCGGTGCGAGGAGGCCAGGTACGACAGCGCGTCTCATTTGTTAACCATCTCCTTGTTGGCGCTGCAGTTGTCCAGGATGAACAGCATCGATTCTCCTTTCTCCCGTGTTCACCCATAAAGACGGTCAGAGAATGACGATATGGTTGAACACGTCGCAATAGTATCATTCCAGCATGTCCAGCATGAATGCCGTCTTGCCGCAGCCCATCTGACCGCACACGATGGCGCAATGAGAACCGCTAGGTAAATCAATAAATGGCTTGCACGAATCTTCTATTGTCTATATTGAGTTGCGCGTCCATAATCAAGTACAAATATACATTTAACTTGCCGGCCGGATTTTGCGCCTTCTTGGTGATTTGGATGGTGATCCCCTTGCTGCCGTTGTCGATGCGACATCCGCTGCCATGTAGTCTGTCGTCGTCCGTGGATCGCATGTCCAGCCACAGCGTGTAATGCTTATCCAGGTACTTAACGAGGTGAAACCCAGGTCTTTGGCGACGTCGTTGACTTCAGATGAGTGTCGCTTGATTGCCGGTAGTTTTTTTATCTCGTCCCACTGCTAGTGAGCTCGCATGCCTTGGCTGAACAGCTGGTTAGGCACACCTTCGACACACCTTCCACTTTCCAGATCTCTGGATTCCAAGTGAGTTCGGTGTTTCTTCGAAACAGCTCTTACTCCACCATGGGAATGATCAAGATGCCTTTCATCAATCGAGCCGGCACGTTCAGGTTGATGTTCCACAACGTGTCGCTCTTGTCCTGGACGATCATCCGGTGTCGCAACACACGGTCGTACAGGATGGACAGCTTTCCCGAGTACTGGGTGCGAATCTGCCGGGCCAGTTCCGTGCTCGTGACCATGTCAAACTCCAGCGAGATGTTGTCGGCGAGGTAGCTGGCCTCGGTGCACTCCGGAGTGAAGATGACTTTGCCGTAGTCATTGAACGTGAGTTTGTATTCCAGCCTGTCGCCCAGCGCAGCCTGGTAAAATGGCATGTGCCCCTCGAGCATCTAGAAATCGAGCGGTATGCAAAACCAATTCCTGTATGCCGTGGCGACGTCTTTGTCTTCTGACGTTATATTGCTGAGCTGGACTTGCGTGAAACCGTACCCCACACGGATTTCGTTTGATACGTCGTTATTCCGACAAAGTCCTTGATACGCCATGTCATCGCATTTGTTCGAGGTTCTCCAGAGGTCCACGTAACAGTAAAACACGTCGCTGTTGTTGATGCTCAGCACCTCGTTCCCGCTGATTTTGATGGTGGTTTTCTTGACAATGGCATGACCCAGGTTGTTCACGATCGTGGGTTTGTAAGTCGTGGACTCCAACGTGATCTGAAAAGCCAGTCGAGTCATGCCGGGGACGATGGGTTGTTTGCGCCCAGGTTGGAGATATCGAACCAGTAGCATTTGCTTTTGATCGATCGTGCTCAGATTGTTTGTGATCGTCATCGACAGGACATGGCTTTGACACACAGGGGTAAACTGAACGAAATCGATGAGCACATCGCTCGCGAGAAAAGAAATCTCAGGATCGTGACTATGAAGCCATCAAAAACATCATCGAGAAAAGATTGCGTGACCTGGAAGACGAGAGACGGACCAGATTGG
Source organism: Haliotis rubra (assembly GCF_003918875.1). Lineage (NCBI taxonomy): Eukaryota > Metazoa > Mollusca > Gastropoda > Lepetellida > Haliotidae > Haliotis > Haliotis rubra. Next base: position 76,098 of record NW_025765542.1, on the reverse strand, counting down.
AAGCCACTTCCTCCAACCGGGAAGCCCTCCGATCGCAAATCAGCCATGTGCGCAAAACCATTGACCAAAACTTGAACGAGGACACTACGTTGGCCGACAGGATCCGAATTCTGTTCTGGGAACAAGGAATAACCATCGCCAGCATTCTCATGGCTTTGGGCTTCATCATATCAACCTGGTCGTATCGCTGACGGGCGGTGGTGGTACACCACCAACACCAACAAGCCCATCATCATCAGGTGACGACGTCAGAGACCGGATAAAAAAACATTTAAGATATCTTGGCGAAGCCCTGGCTAAACTGGCCGGCAAAGCCGCCGAAGCGCTGCCTGGCATCTTGGGCAGCATCATTTCCTGGTTATTAGGCAAATTTGTCGAAAAAGGTCACGTGGCTCGGTCAAAACCTGTGGGCTTTCTTCGTCGCCGTGGCGATCTGGTGTACGTCGCAGCTAAGGATTTTTTAACCAAATGAGGCACAGTCCACTAGCGTCGTTTTGCGATCCACGTGCCACTGATTGTTCGCCTGCACGTGCGGGGGCAGATGCTGCTGTTGTTGGTGCTACTTCTTCCGGTGTCGGTGCCAGGATGCCCGTTTCGTACTGCAACATGACTCGACTTGCCTTATTGACGTCCTGGTTCAAACCCAACTTTTGATCAGCGGTCGCGATGACGATTTCATTGTTGTAGCCCACCACTCTGTTCCCCCCAAGTTGCATGTTGCTCGGAGTCATGTACAGTCTCCATGTCGACTTTCGAATGGGCGTATTCAAGCGCGTTTTGATAGCGTTCGATGGCACTCGGTAGATTGACCGGTCTAGCAATGGCATCCTCGACGTTAGCCATGAACTGTTTCTGCGCGTCGTAAGCCATCCCTTCATGACCCACGATGCCGGAACACGTTTGTGTCTGAGCGCCCAGCACGCCCACCGTACGTTCAAATCGAATCATTCAATCTGACGACTCCGACACGAGTAAACACTTTCGAAGTGTCCAGCATGAACATTTTCCAATCATCCGCGGGTCACTGCTCAAACTTCAAAACGCGATAATCCTTGCTGTCATCGAAAGCCATGTAATCGTCGTTCCACTCGTTCGTCGTGACGTAATGATACAACTTGTAACCCCAATCTTTCAACAGCTGTTTGCTGGCTTCCGCGAGATACATGTTGTGAATGATGGGAATTCCCAAACCGTGGTTTGGACCCGGCAAACGCCAATCGACCGTCTTCGCATCTAGTTTGTACGCACGTCGATCGTATGGATTTTTTACGCCATTCCACGACTTGTCCTGCAGAATAGGGGCGCTGATTTCTTTCAGGATACATCTGATCTGGTAGTACACATGAAAATAGAACACGGACCGACTCAGCGCATCACGATGAGTGTCGTTCAATGTCACGCCGCACCCGGTAGTCGCGCATCACCCGGTGAAATTGAATTGATTCTGCCAGAACTGCATCGGGTTGTAGAACCAAGCGTGTACCGTTTTCACATTCGTGACCGAAAACCCATAGTTTTTAAACACGTCGATGAACCGAACCATGAAATGTAAACCATCCTTTGCATCGACCACAATACTTGGTTGCGTGAGATATGCAGCACTTATATTATCACTTTTAGAATAAAACACTCCCAGTTTGTACATATTGAATTGTTATATTTTAGTATACATATCGACTTTTCAATATGTACGTGATGCTTCCGGAATAACGAGCGGCGAGTCCAGTCAACTGCTGCACGTGATCGATAACACGTCGGGTCAGCTCTGCGATATCACCTACTTCCCGCGATGGACCAACATCAATGGCAGAAACAACAGGCTGTTCGTCAATAACACCCGCAACCAAATAACGGACAGCTACTACAGCGTGTGCTCCCTCAACCAAGAAATCGTCAAACCTGTGGGAGCCGAACTCAAAATGAACTCGAATGGCACGGTCATGTTAGCCAACAACGGAAAAAACGACTTGAGACTCAGTCGGCCGTTGGCTAAAACGCTCGGGTTTACGTCGAACGACATACCACCGGAAACCACCGTGACCGGCACGAAATTACCTGATCTCGTTCCGTATCGCGAACTGTGCATTCATCTCGATCAGCTGAGCACGACTGACAATGTTCAAGGCGAACGACCTTCCACACTGCTGAGAGCCTTGCCGGTGAAAACGGAAAAGTACGACGGCAGAACCGAATCGTTTTCGTCGCGGCAGTACAAGAAATTAATCCGAGGCAATATCACGGAATTGAAAATATCAGTTTTAGACATTAAACATGATCATGTAAGTATAGGATATCTCAGCGCGATGCTGTACATACGACAATGACAGAGTCTCAAGGTCCAGGAACACGAGTTAGAAAATGCGCCAACATAGCGATCACCGACCTCGGGGACACGCGCGGATTCGACGAACCTGCAGTCGACGGCAAACTGTATGCCTTGCAACTGAAAAAACAGCATTTACAAACTACAACTGCCGCCCTCTACTGCCGCTGGTTGTAAGAACAACGACCTAGGCGATTTCAACAACATGCGATACGACCTGATCCGCAATGATGAGGACGAATGGACGATAACCCCAGCGTTCCACGGATGGCTGTTCCACCTGGACGACGTCGAGTCCACGGCCGTCTCAAGAAACATGCAGTACACTCTCATCTTGAACAACGACGACAAATGGGTATTAGTGCCATCCCAAATCGACTGGAATCGCAACATCACGCTCGACTCTCCCCACGTTTTCACGGACAACAAAGATCACTACCTGACGAAAGTCATGAACAACGGAACGCTTCTCGTGGCTAACGTCCCTACGCAAAGACGCAGCGTGATCATCAGCACGTTGAGGCAAAGAGTAGCCCACATGCTTTCGAGCAAACGTGGGATTGCAGATGGTGTCGGAATTTTACAGCGTGGTAGACGTCCTGGAAAATCTGCCAGCGAAATCCACCCTGTACATCCAAGTCTCCCTCGGCGAACGGCCGTCGGCGTGTGACGACGTCAAAATCGTGAAAGGGATCAAACTCCGCTGGGCCAAACAACAACAATACCAAGCTTGCTACGATATCGCTCACCAAAATTTTCCTACTCAACAACATACATATCATGGATTTAAAGTGCATCCCCGAGGAATTATCCAATAACCAATTGAAAACGTCGTAATACATTCTACGTCAACGAAATGAACCATCATCATCCCAACGTCACGCTAGCCGATCTCGGGGACACACTGGGGTTTGGTCTGCCCGGCGAGGAAATGCCTTGTACGCCATGCGCTTACAAGATAACGTGTACAAATGACGAGAAGTCATCATCGAATCTCATTTGAACTGGATTATTAACCTGGTCCTGACCTACCCCCTATCTTATCATGGATAATAATGATGGTGGCGTCTCGCTGAAAAATAACGGGATACTGCTGGGGAGGTTTGATCCTGGAAGAAGAACGTGGATGAGCGTAGCGCCATTACCAGATCAAACGGCTAACATGTTAGTCCCCAATGAGATGCTTGATTCATAGAGCAAAAACACAACAAAATCACTATGCTTGATTAAGCTTTAATAATAACTTTTAATCATGATAAAATAAACATGTGAATAATATTTGGCACAAATGAAACAAGGACATATCCGAACATTTCCGAGTGTTACGAAGGTTTCTGAATGCAAGTCAAAATACCGGTTTTCGATCAGCGTATGGCAATACGTATCGTTTTCATGTCTGAACCGGTAAATACCGGTAAACCGGTTATATTGCGCAGCCCTAATAGACAACTTCTTTATTGAAATAGATGAGACGTGATTTGGCATCACGTTTCGGTGTAGATCCTAACCTTACAAAATGATGATATCATTTGCTTGATAACGGTGTTAGGATCTACACCGAAATGTCGGATCTATTGCAATAAATACCCGAACGCGTCATACCAAAAGACGTTAAAATATGGTACTTGTTGGTCCCTGTCTGGCGCTCGGCATTAATGGGAACAACAAGGACTGGTCGGCTCGGAGTCAGTATAATGTGTCTGAGTGGGGTATTCATGCTTCACTGCGGCATGGTATCTCAGTGGGCTAGCACTATAAAACCAGCTTAAGTCTGGGCTAGTACAAGCAGCCGCACATACACATACACACGCATGCACGTCGTCATATGAGCGAAATATTCTCAAGCACGACGTTAAACCCAATTTCACCTCACCTCACCTCACCTGCAATAAAGATGTTGTCAATCCTGTTCACCATACCAGCTTCTAAATGCTACTTAAAGAAGCAATATGCGAGCGCTGCTCTAATGTGTATTTCGAGTGGAATTGTGGCGGTGGCGTAGTGTAAAGGACTAATAAGGACTATTAAACTAACATAAATAATGCAGACATACTGCATCATGGGAATATATATACCATGCATAATGCATAGAAATGTTTAACATTGTACTCAACAAAATTGATGAAATTCCATGATCTCTGCTTAATGGAATGGACTGAAACATCAAGCAACAAGTATTTTGATGTTAACAAAAACCCACAATAATACACACAAGGGATCGCTGCTCGTTCAAAAAAATTCACAAAATCCAAGAGAAAAAGAACGTTATAACGATCTTAAAGCGATACCTATGTTTGGTTCACTGTTTTTACTGAATGACATATGAGTGATTCATACCTGATGCAGTCACTTACTCCAGTATTGCCCTTTGAATAGAACTGTGGAGGGTGTTGCCCAACGATATTGCCCACAAGGGAAAATGTGTCACTTATCTTGAGCACGACACTTCTGAGATTTTGTTTGATGTCAGCATAACATATTCCTGTAAATACTGTTGAACTGTTTCAGGCATATTATCAGTACATTGGTCACAAAGACATGGTACTTCCTTATCAACAACACAACTGGAGAGACATTGTGCGCAGTAACCCAGGAGAAATATAGTCAAAACAAGTTCATTCCCGTCTCTTACGACGGTGTATTTTACAATTTTACGTTACTGAGGGACAGCATATGTCAGAAGACCTCAGCATTTATGTGCAGTTCGTGGAGACCGACTTTAGAATGGCGAATTCGAAAACTCTTTGGCAAGGCCTGAAATACAAATGATCAACCTCATCCTTAGCAATTCTGACGTGACAAGATTACCTGCTGTATATCACATGAAATATATCTAGTATTCGAAATTGTGCCCAGTTTCTAAATTTCCTCAGCAATATCGTTTCAGGATCAAATAACTCCAGATTCAATAGCCTTAATGGCTACCAGTGAATCAATAGGAATGCTTGCTTCACGGTCATATTTATCCACCCATCTCAGTTCCTGCAGATTTGCTGTAGGTTCTGCTGCAAGACCTGGTATGTCACCATGAAGTGTGAACACACTGGAGACAGTCTGACAAGGGACCAAGAAAGCTCCACCAGTAAGGGCCATGCAAGAATCCTCAGAGGCGTCAGTATAAATGTATGTAACTCTACATCCGGAGTAGATCCTCAGACATATCTCTCACCACATTTAGATTCATATCCTTCTTAACAAGGGAAGTAAATTCACAGCAACACCCTGGTTACAGAGAGAAGCCAGAGGCCATTTGAGAACTTCTGGGTGGATCCATTAGATTCATGTGAACAGCTTTATGTTGTTCTGCCAATTTCTGTATGTTCGAGCTATACCGGATCTTACCGTGACACCAGACACACATGCCATTCTCCACACAGACATAAAATATATCAGTAACCTTCAGCTTCATAAAGGGGTTAAAGTATCGTAACAGTATTGTCCCTCCTGAGAGGGTACGTAAGACCCAAAACTGTCGAAGTCAATTTAGCTCAACCATGTCTATTAATCGTAGGTCATTTGTTATTTTAAATAATTTCCCTTCCATCGCCAGCGACTGAAGGGATGGTGTAAAACCAGCTAGGGTCCATGCGGGTAGCAAAGGCACTGTAAGTCCCCATGTTCCCTGATATGGTGATCTGATCTACCTTCAATTGTTGGCGATCTATAGCCCATTTTTATGTTGCAATGTCCTAAATAGTAAACAGACGTACACAAGAAAGCACACCCCGGTGCTTTTAGATTACCTTCCAAAAAGCGAGTTTTTAAAGTGATGTATAAGTCACAGACTTTCCTAATATGTTGCCAGCCGTGAAGGTCCGGGATAGAATATTGGCCTTCAGTCACCCATGGCGACTGACGGGATCGGGTGGTCAGGCTTGCTGACTTGGTTGACACATGTCATCGGTTCCCAATTGCGAAGATCGATGCCCCTGCTGTTGATCACTGGATTGTCTGGTCCAGACTCGATTATTTACAGACCGCCTCAATATAGCTGGAATATTGCTGAGTGCGGCGTGAAACTCAACTCACTTACTTACTCCTAATATGTTGCCAAAACACCACAGATATCGTGTCCAATTGCGAAGTTGCAGTCAAAATCCCAACACTTTTCAAATAATCCCCAAACACCAGGTGTGTACTTTCTTTTGTACGTCAGTTTATATATTTTTAAGTTACATGTTAGTTTTAAAACTTTAACTGTCATATTCTAGATCTTTTCCTGTCCTTCGCAGACAGATTTTAAGATATAACATCATGCAATATCTAAATATGATATCACGATATGGCTGAAATATTGCCGGTGTGACGTTAAATAATAACTCACTCACTCACCTTTAGTCACGATATGGCTCAAATATTGCCAAAGTGACTATAAATGTTAACACACTCACTCACTTATCTTCATAAATCCTGTTGCCAAAACATATCATATGCCTTTCCAATATAAAAAAAATACGCACAGCATATACTCCTGATTGACAATTGCTTACCGATCATCTGTCTATATTCTGATCAGTGCATAAGCGACCTTTCTGAAATCCGGCTTGAAATGTTGCTAAAACCTTATTTTCCTCAAGATAATGCGTAAAGCGGTTCATAACCATTCTTTCCATAATTTAACATAAATTGGACGTAAGAGAAATTGGCCTTTACGATACTGGGTTTATATCTGGATTTAAACAACAACGCGCTAAAGCTGTTATGATTAAATGTGTATGTAACAAGCTTAAATCACAGGCTGCAGATGAACATTTATACAAAACAAACGTGATGGTAATGTGTTTCAAATGAGAGGACATTTGTGACGACCCAAGTGGTTATTTAGATTATACCCTGGAGGTAACTAGAACAACAACGGAATTATAAACATCTAACATGCATATAAACAATAAAAGTGGGACGTCCCTCAGTCTTGACTTCATCACATTGGCAATGCTTTGTTCACTGGCTGCTTTGTATATCACAGATATCGGTGTTGTGTACCGTTTGTCTACTTTGTGCAAACTGTGTGAGTATCAGGTGCTACCGGAACAGCGAGATATGCCCTCATGTTTATCGGGCACCTGGTGCCATCAGTGATTGTAAATGAACCGTTCATTAATTTCATCGCCATTATATCTTGAACACCAAACTGACTTATTTCGGAACAGTGGGTGAGTGAGTGAGTTGAATTGAGTTTTACGCCGCTTTTAGCAATATTCCAGCAATATCACGGCGGGGGACACCAGAAATGGGCTTCACACATTGTGCCCATGTGGGGAATCGAATCCGGGCCTTCGTGGTGACCAGCGCACGCTTTAACCACTAGGCTGCCCAACCGCCGCCATTTCAAAAGACAATCAAAACCGATGATGTATTATTGTAAACGGACATATGATAAGACGTTTAATTACTGTCATGCAAAAAGCGTCAAATTAACGACGAACTTTCTCTGAGTATACTAAGTAATCGATATCAGTAAGTTTGCGTCGTTATTCCATCGAATGACCATATCATGTATAGTATTTTGATAGATGCAGGTAATGTTCCCAGTTGCCTTATGCGCCGCAATTGTGCAGAGGTGCGGCCAAGAAGCGTCCCGAAACACTATGGATCAAGATATGTTTCACCCAAATCAAGACACGTTATCACGTCTCTGGAAGCTGTTGCACAACATGGAGAAATATTGCGCACATAGGCGTTAAAACATTGTAGTTATCGGTTTCTTGCCAGTTGACAGAGATGATTTTTTTCTGTCATACAATGTGAATCACGATTGCTTAATGCAAAAAATATCATAGTCTCTGGCTAAACATTCAAAAGCTTAAGCCACGATGGATTCACATATCGTAAACGAAAATAATACATCTCTTTACATCATGTTTGAAACTGAAACAACGTCGAATTTAAAGAACACCATTTGATATTATCATGGTCCGGATTTATGAGAAAATGCATCTTTTTCACCAAACGATAACAAACTGTTTCTTATTCGCCCAACCCAAGTGTCCGCCATATCATTATAGGGAATGGTTATTTTCAAAAGTTCGTCGTTATCAGGACCCCAGTTCTGTAACCGGCTACCCCAGTAATGCAGCATCCGCAGCTCTTTTGGATCAGCCGGCATCCTGCGCATTTGCGACATCACCGACCCTTTGTGAATATCAGGCCGCACACAACATGGCTGAAAAATCGGCTTCACTAATTTATTGGCTGGATCAGGCGTCGACCGTCTGATTCTATCAACAGTTATATTTCGGCTTCTATCCCCTTGGCCAAGCATGAGAAAGTTAGGCATGGATACTTCAGCAACGTCAGGGTATCTGTGTTGGACATCCTTGAGGTATCTCTGAAGGAACTTCTCCTGCTTGTCCTCCACATGGTAGGGATATTCATCCATATCCACTGACGTCATCCAAGTAGAGTTTGATCCTTCTGCTTCGACCCATTTCTTGTAGCACTGAACCTGTGCTTGCATCGCGTTGTGCGTGTAGATTCTTTTGTAGGACACTAGATGTAGAGTTATATACCGACGGAGTTGTCTTTCCATGTCGTCATCACCAGTATGCCAGTGATCACAGATGTACACATGTTCTACGCCAGCTAGAAACATATAATGTAACCACTGTTTCAGCTCTCGTATTGTCCATTTTGCCTTGTCAGCACTATACAGTCTAACCATCAATAGATGGCTGAGGTAAAATCTGGTCTTTCTTTGACCTGTGAGGATATTTTTATATAGTTCTCTTTGCCAAACAGGAGGGATGGTGCCAGAGTCTAATGCTTTTTCGTAGTTCAATATAAACGTTTTCTGACCGCTATTCAATAATTCAGTTCCGCCATGTTCTGTGACGTTCACAACGTTTGACTCAATGATCGAAGTAGTGGGAACGATTTGATCACTGACGTCACGGTATGATATGACCTGGTGATGCCGCCCTTCTTCTCGAGAATGTTCATGTTTGGAGAGGATGTTGACTTGCAGAAAGACTAGTAGGCAGATAATGCCGGCAACGGCTAGAAACGCTCGATTGTAGAGACGACGCATTTCATTCTTGAATCTGCAATGACAATCATAACAAGGATTATAACCTAAATTCATTTGGTGATGGTGATGTCTGAAATGTATAGATATTTAGGGGAACTTGGTGCTTCCAGAAAGAAATATCATGGTCACCAAAGGTTGGACAAAAAGGGGGCGGTGGGGTAGCCTAGTGGTTAAAGCCTTGGCTCGTCACGCCGAAGACCCGGGTTCGATTCCCCACATGGGCACAATGTGTGCAGCCCATTTCTGGTGTCCCCCGCCGTGATAATGCTGGAATATTGCTAAAAGCGGCGTAAAACTAAACTCAGTCAGTAGGCCAAAAAGAGGTTTTCCACAGGATCTACCCTCAAAGACATCCATTTTACTGGATGTAATCGAAAAAAACAGTTGGCAGTCAAAGCCAAATTGTATGCCTTCACCTTATAGATACATCTTTATGCTTTAAGACGCCGTATGAGAGATGTTATCCAAGCCAAATCCAACCTCCTTCCCCAAATCGAGGTTTAACTGAATATTATCGTGATATCGATATTACTGGAATAGTGCTAAAAGCGACGTAAAACCATACTCGCTATTGCGTCAGTATTCACAGAGCCCAAGTGAGTGAGGGCGACACCGGTACTGTCCGAATGATTCCAGACACTTGTATATAAATTAAATGCTTTCCTCATCAAAAGGAAATCTGCTGAACGCACAGAGGATTGTACCAACTTTATCAGTAGCATTTACATGTATTTGTGAATCAATATCAGTGAAATGTTCATAGAGATTTTAATCATTTGGTAAGTGAGTGAATGAGTATGGTTTTATGCCGCTTTTGGCAATGTTCAAGCAATATCGCGGAGGGGGACACCAGATATGGGCTGTGTGAAACAGACTAAGTATGGTAAGACACCCTGACTTGGCTGATGGTATGTTGTTCCCTTGCACGCTCATTCTTACAGTCCCTAGATTGGCTGGAAATGTCTCGATTATTAACGGTACACTCGTGGTAGGGCTGGATTATTGCTGTCTGATCGTGGTGGAGGAGTGAGTGAGTTTAGTTTACCGTGTCTTTTAGCAATATTCCAGCAATATCACGACGAGAGACACCGGAAACGGGCTTCTCACATTGTACATCGTGGAGCGCAGTAGTGCAGTGGTAAGGCGTCTGCCTATCACGCTGAAGACCAGGGTTCGATCCCCGGTGGAGGCATCTAGGTTCGGGTCCCGGTTTGGGCACATTTGCGTAGTATCCGTGGACAAGATACTTAGATCCACATTGTCTCAGTTCACCCAGCTGTAAAATGGGTACCCGTGAGGATGTGCTGGCAATGTGAGTGGTCAGTTCATTGTGCTAGAGAGCATGGCTGTATGATCCTCAGGGAGTTGAAAAAGTATCGGAAAGTACGATAGTGTCCTATGACCGGGATACACACGCACGCCATATGAGCGAAATATTCTCAAGTACGACGTAAAACCCAATTTCACCTCACCTCACCTATGACCGGGGATAGTAATGTACGTAGCGCCGTGAGCAGGCAATGTTAAAGCACAAGACTGACCGATCACCCGGTAGCAATAACGTTATTAATACTACTTTATCGTAGGGACCGCCTCCGTGGTGTAGTGGTTAGAGCGTCCGCCCGGAGAGCAGAAGGTCGCGGGTTCGATCCCCGACCGCGTCATACCTAAATACGTTAAAATATGGTACTTGTTGGTCCCTGTCTGGCGCTCGGCATTAATGGGTACAACAAGGACTGGTCGGCTCGGAGTCAGTATAATGTGTCTGAGTGGGGTATTCATGCTTCACTGCGGCATGGTATCTCAGTGGGCTAGCACTATAAAACCAGCTTAAGTCTGGGCTAGTACAAGCAGCCGCACATACACATACACACGCATGCACGTCGTCATATGAGCGAAATATTCTCAAACACGACGTTAAACCCAATTTCACCTCACCTCACTTTATCGTAGATAGTTCGATAGGCAGCAGTTGGGTCACTGTGGAGTTTGACAGCGTGTTGTTTCCGGCGGAAGGGTGAAAGTCATTGCATCCTAGGCAGTACACTGAACACTGTAAAACATCGGAAGAATAGTACATAAATAGTACATAAATATTATATGAATATTGTAAGAATAGTACATGAATAGTGTAAGGATAGTACATTATGGATAAACCTGAGGAACACTAGCTTCATGTTCGTGTTGTGACATGTATTGACATTGTAACAACGCGAGATCCCGTTGTAACAACGCGAGATCCCGTTACTTGGACAAGGAGCTACAGCTTCACGTTCCTGGGGTCTCTCGCTGACAGACAATTGAACATTTCTATGCTGAATTGAGACAGCGAGGTTGTCCCGGACATTATTCCAAATCTTCACTGCTATATTCCACACATTATTCTGTGACAACGCGGTAGTTGATCCCGAAGTGGTTTCAGTGAATAACGTATTCAAGACGTATGAATCACGAACACGGGATGCAGACATCTTGGGAACAATAACGTGGACAGACCTGACTCGTGGAGCAAGATAGGATGATGTTTCAGAGCAAAACATAATAAAGCTTTGCAGTACGACATTCGATTTGGCCGAAAAACCAGCCTGCTTCGAATACATCAATTGTCACCAAAAACCTGGTCTGTCATACAGACCATGAAATAATATATCCATGAAAGCCCATGCAAGTCTAGATTATGGGGCAAGTCTAGATGTCCACAATTTCCTGAACATTAAGAAAGTCTCAGGGATCCTTTTTATTATATTTTATGATCATAATTAAGGAACTGTTATTTTTCTGTAAAACAAGTTCATTTCAGAGACTATAGCTAGATGACCGTGCTTATGGTATCAGGAATGTTAACATCAACTATCCTCGAGTAACCACACTGCCGGTATAGTCATGACTGGTCTTCAACGAACGCTAGGATGGTTAAAGGTAGTCACAAAAATCCTGGACTAAATAGAAATAAAATCCAACTATATTTCGGTATAAAAATGTCTGGTTTCTCCTTTGAGTTAATGCAGATGCTGGCGATATGATTACCACATTTAAGGTAATTATATGGGACGCATATTTCAAGCGATGCTTATCACGGAAGATAACGATCGTGTTCCTTAATGCGCCACTGTAGTTTCCTACACAAGAATCTCACGAAGGAAATTCCATTGTGACCTATTTAGGTCACGTGTTGCATCTCGTCTTCCAGCCTTCATTATCACTCGCTGACTGTCTTTAAATATAAAGTACATATAATCGTTTCGAGTTGTTTCGATAATGTGCCCATTGAAGGAAATTAACTACATGTTATATCTCATTTTCTAACACCGATTATTTATGCGTAGCTACGGATGGAGATATACTGGAAATAATCATACGAGGTTACGTCCCGAAAGGAGGACAATGGTGAGAGACACATGTTGTACATATGAGCATCCTGTGTTCCACATGTTCTACATCCACTCCGTCAACATGGGCGTGAACTACATCGACTCAGCATCAAACGCCCACAGTGTTGATAGCAATGTATTACTAGAAGTAAACGATAAACAGTCAAACAATTGTTAAGTGAAGTTAACATAATAATTGCAATATTTAACCGGAATAGTAACAAGGTTTATAAGAGAAAGGTGTAGATAAAAGCTGAGAATGAGATTGGGGAAAGTGATTAAGGCTTAGAATGGGATTTGGAAAAATAATAAAGGCTCAGAATGGATTGGGGGAAGTAATAAAGGCCCAGATAGGAAAGTCATAGAGTCTCAGACTGGGATTGGGGAAAGAGGCAAAGGCTAAGAATTGGATTAAGGGAATAAGATGAAGGTGCAGAATTGGGTTGGGGAAAGTGATAATGGCTAAGAATGGGGTTGGGGAAAGTGATAATGGCTAAGAATGGGATTGGGGAAAGTGATAATGGCTAAGAATGGGGTTGGGGAAAGTGATAATGGCTAAGAATGGGATTGGGGAAAGTGATAATGGCTACGAATGGGATTGGGGAAAGTGATAATGGCTAAGAATGGGATTGGGGAAAGTGATAATGGCTAAGAATGGGATTGGGGAAAGTGATAATGGCTACGAATGGGATTGGGGAAAGTGATAATGGCTAAGAATGGGATTGGGGAAAGTGATAATGGCTTCGAATGATAATGGCTAAGAATGGGGTTGGGGAAAGTGATAATGGCTAAGAATGGGGTTGGGGAAAGTGATAATGGCTAAGAATGGGGTTGGGGAAAGTGATAATGGCTACGAATGGGATTGGGGAAAGTGATAATGGCTACGAATGGGATTGGGGAAAGTGATAATGGCTAAGAATGGGGTTGGGGAAAGTGATAATGCCTACGAATGGGATTGGGGAAAGTGATAATGGCTAAGAATGGGATTGGGGAAAGTGATAATGGCTACGAATGGGATTGGGGAAAGTGATAATGGCTAAGAATGGGATTGGGGAAAGAAATAATGGCTAAGAATGGGATTGGGGAAAGTGATAATGGCTAAGAATGGGATTGGGGAAAGTGATAATGGCTACGAATGGGATTGGGGAAAGTGATAATGGCTACGAATGGGATTGGGGAAAGAAATAATGGATAAGAATGGGATTGGGGAAAGTGATAATGGATAAGAATGGGATTGGGGAAAGTGATAATTGCTAAGAATGTGATTGGGGAAAGTGATAATGGCTACGAATGGGATTGGGGAAAGAAATAATGGATAAGAATGGGATTGGGGAAAGAGATAGAGGTCCACAATATGACTGATAGACGACTAGAGAGGTATTAACACAGGTGTAGACAAATGACAGATTAGTACATGTGTAGACAAGGGACAGAGACTAGCCTAGGTGTAGATAAGGGAGAGACACTAGCACAGGTGTAGACAAAGGACAGACAAGCACAGGTGTAGACAAAGGACAGAGACAAGCACAGGTGTAGACAGAGGAGAGAGGTTCACACGGGTGTAGACAGGTGACAGACAAGCACAGGTGTAGACAAAGGACAGACAAGCACAGGTGTAGACAAAGGACAGACAAGCACAGGTGTAGACAAAGGACAGAGACAAGCACAGGTGTAGACAAAGGACAGACAAGCACAGGTGTAGACAAAGGACAGAGACAAGCACAGGTGTAGACAAAGGACAGAGACAAGCACAGGTGTAGACAAAGGACAGAAACAAGCACAGGTGTAGACAAAGGACAGAAACAAGCACGGGTGTAGACAAAGGACAGAAACAAGCACAGGTGTAGACAGAGGAGAGAGGTTCACACAGGTGTAGACAGGTGACAGACAAGCACGGGTATAGACAGGTGACAGAGACAAGCATCGGTACGTTTTCACTGCAAACAGACTATAGTTGTTCAAGGGATAAACACATTAAAATGAACAGCATCTATAAGGTAAATTTCATTATAGCGCAGGATCACACACATGCGTGAAATTTACGTTTGCCTACCTCATACGTCCATCTTATATCAGCTTAATCTTCCTGTCCCTGCCGGCGACCCGTCCTTCAGACCAACCCAGTCACATAATGCACTGCAAGATAACGTACAGCGTCGATCAGGGGCCATCTCAAAACATGTAACACATCAAATATACCATCAACACTGTTACTCTATCGACGCTTATCATTAAAGATAACAGGCACATCCCACGTTCAGCGCTCAGTATGATAAGTTGATTCAGGTCATATAATACGTAAAAATAGAGTGAAAACTTCCTATCTAGAAAGACGTAGTACTACACCTTAATTCATCCATACAGGTTCAAATATGTCTCTTTCATGAGGACTAGCGAGATATTCAATAACACCCCCACCCCTAGCCCCTGTCCCTTCCCCCGTTACAAATGACATATTTCACTATATCGCAATGTTTAGCCAACATCATGGCTGCAAATTGTCACATTCACAACAGTCCTCTCACTTTAGTAATAAATCATACAAATTGTATAATTAGACAATACACTTATGGTTTAGAAATGCCTTAAAACTTAAGATCTGTAAACAGAATTTCGCAATCATGACCGGGAACTAAATATACATGCACTGTATGAATGAACATCTTTAATGTATTTTGAACTTTTGACACGTTCCCTATTGTATTATCAAAAGGTCACTGCGACCCGATAGAACTGAAACCGTGACGACTGCTCCTGCGGGCTGATAATATTATCACCTCAGCGTATAAAATTATAATAATTCAAGGAAGCACACATATTATTATCATTTATTCCGAATTCAAGAAATGATTAATCTCTCTCACGAATTAAAGTTAGATTTATTTAGCTTGCAGTTTTCAGACGCACATGTGCAGTAGCGAACACTTCCGAGGTTGAATGTTTACAGGAAATGATCAGCGAAGTAAGTCTGGTAGCCCTACTAGGGCTCGAGAACTTATCAGGTGCATTTGAAATATGTAATTTTAGATTGATTAGAGTTGAATTTAACGCCATTTTGAGTGCAACAGTTTGAAGCCAGTTGACACCATGTAGATGTGGGAGCTGTTGTTATATTAACGATCGACCGGCACCGGCAGCTTTATGCAAGCTGTAAAAACAACGTGACTTGAGAAGAATACTTGATATTTGCTACCTGACACTTCAGTTTGGTGGGAACCTAATGTGGTTATAATGTTAAAAACGACGTCATGATCCATTGGGAGTGTGTCTGAGTGTATGTGTGTGTTGTTATATGCATGCATGTCTTTCCGCGTGCCTTTATCTGCATGCACGCGTGTGTGCGTGAACTGGCGCATGCCTATTTCAGCGTGTGCGTGTGTGTTTTGGTGTATACTCGTCTGAATGTTTGCTTGTGCTGTTGATACGTGCCTGTGTATGCGTGCATGCTTATCTCCATGAATGCATACGAGCCCGGGTGCATGTGAGAAAAGTGTAAGGCAAGCATACGATGTGTGCTTGAATGTAGGCGTATGTGAGGAACGTAGACATGTAAGGCAAGCATACGAGTGAGGGAGTTGGATGGTTTACACACACAACCTCGTTGCTTGATAACTGGGTAGGTGTGAGTTAAAGGATCGTTGTGCAGTATATTACGGGGCGGTGGGGTAGCCTAATGGTTAAAGCGTTGGCTCGTCACGCCGAAGGCCCGGGTTCGATTCCCCACATGGGCAGAATGTGTTAAGCCCATTTCTGGTGTCCCCCGCCGTGATATTGCTGGAATATTGCTGAAAGCGGCGTAAAACTAAACTCAGTCAGGCAGTCACTGTTTAAAATGTCATCTGTATGGTAGAAGTTGATTGACTGTTATGCCTGTCATGGTCTCTCCTAAATATAGTAGGTTAAGACCAGAGAATATCTCAGGCTGGTTCCTGTTTATGATTACGCTTTTTCTTACATTACTGACCAGGAAGTGAGATCTTAATAAACTACCCCTCTCTTTGTGCTTACATGTTGAAATTTATTTGCCCAGTTGAAAATAAGAACGGTTATGTGTTTAACACAAGACTCCGCGTCAACACCCTGTTTCTAGAATATCTTGGCCCGTAGTAAGATCCCAATGACAACTCGAAGCGCGTACTTACCTGTTTGTTCAAATGTCCCTGTTCAAATACCACGTCTCTAACTTGTTTATCACATACGACATTGTAGGTCAGGGAAACACAGCCCACTGAAGATCACTGCCAGGTTGCGGACTAATTGTAAAGAGATACACGGTTTGGATGACAGTCAAGTTTACACAGTGCAACACAGCGTCATTCAATGAGTGTAGGGCTGTCAAATAATGTCTGCTTCACTGTCACACACTATCTGTATCACTGTCACACATTGTCTGTATCACTGTCACACACTATCTGTATCACTGTCACACATTGTATGTCCCCCTGTTACACATTGTCCGTCCCCCTGTCACACATTGTCTGTATCACTGTCACACATTGTCTGTATCACTGTCACACATTGTATGCCCCCACTGTAACACATTGTCTGTATCACTGTCACACATTGTCTGTATCACTGTCACACATTGTATGTCCCCCTGTCACACATTGTCTGTATCACTGTCACACATTGTATGTCCCCCTGTCACACATTGTATGTCCCCCTGTCACACATTGTCTGTATCACTGTCACACATTGTCTGTATCACTGTCACACATTGTATGCCCCCACTGTAACACATTGTCTGTATCACTGTCACACATTGTCTGTATCACTGTCACATATTGTATGTCCCCCTGTCACACATTGTCTGTCTCTCTGTCACACATTGTATGCCCCCTGTAACACATTGTCTGTATCACTGTCACACATTGTCTGTATCACTGTCACACATTGTATGTCCCCCTGTCACACATTGTCTGTATCACTGTCACACATTGTCTGTATCACTGTCACACATTGTCTGTATCACTGTGACACATTGTCTGTATCACTGTCACACATTGTCTGTATCACTGTCACTTGTCACACTGTCACATTGTCTGTATCACTGTCACACATTGTCTGTATCACTGTCACACATCGTCTGTCTCTCTGTCACACATTGTATGCCCCCCTGTAACACATTGTCTGTATCACTGTCACACATTGTATGTCCCCCTGTCACACATTGTATGTCCCCCTGTCACACATTGTCTGTTGTCTGTATCACTGTCACACATTGTCTGTATCACTGTCACACATCGTCTGTCTCTCTGTCACACATTGTATGCCCCCCTGTAACACATTGTCTGTATCACTGTCACACATTGTCTGTATCGTTGTCACACATTGTATGTCCCCCTGTCACACATTGTCCGTATCACTGTCACACATTGTCTGTATCACTGTCACACATTGTCTGTATCACTGTGACACATTGTCTGTATCACTGTGACACATTGTCTGTATCACTGTGACACATTGTCTGTATCACTGTGACACATTGTCTGTATCACTGTGACACATTGTCTGTATCACTGTAACACGCTGTCTGTATCACTGTCACACATTGTCTGCATCACTGTCACACATTGCCTGTATCATTGTCACATATTGTTTGTATCACTGTCACACGCTGTACATGTCTATCCTACTGTCACACATTGTTTGTATCACTGCCACATATTGCCTGTTTCAATGTCACATATTTTTCAGCCAGTTCTGTTTGTTAGCATTACGTCCACCCGTGGAGGACAAGAATCTTAACAAATCTCGAATGAAACTGATATGTGAGATTGTACGAGCTCTTCAAGTGGAACTGATTTCGCCCCCGAGGCTAACCTTATCGCCTTTCACTGCTGCGGCTATAACTCCAGGCCAGTCCCTCGCCGTGTGATCAGTTTATGATAATGAAATCACTCGGGGATATAGATGCTCATAAAAGTAAAATAATGAGCAATATATAAGACATAACTATCTACTTCACACGAAGACGCGGAAGATTGTAATACCACAAGGGGATATTTTCACGTGGGATTGTCACTTAACAAGTATTTGTTAGTTTAGATTCATAATGTTTTACCTTCAAGTTGGTTCGTTCTCGCCAATTTCCATCGAAGCATAATATGTATACATTACTCCATATCATGTAATCTGTTTTTAATAACTGAGTCGTTAGTTAAATCCCAGCTTGAAAATGACGGAACGTCTTTTTTATCCTATAATTTATATTTTTCTTGCATGATAGCTCTAAAAATCACGAAAAAATTGCGCTGTAGGTAAAATATGTTCTGAAGACTATGAATGCAACACGGCGACATAGAAGGCATCACGTTAAATGTACACTGACATATTTACTGTTTGCCCTCTGCATTAAGGGATTTAAATAACAATTGCCCTGTTCCGAGTTAGCATGATCAGTGGAATGTCTATGTTTAATTGCAGCACAGTATCGCAGCCGGCTGTTACGTATCGTTGTATTACACTTCCAAAGGAAATTGAAGCTCGACAATTTCACGCCCCGCTACTTATCTGCTAAACATATTGGTAAAATGTGTGGGGGGAGAGGCCAGTGGAAGAGAAGGAGGGGTGGGGAGGGATTAAGAGCTTAGCAATTGTTCAGATATGGAAAACACCCAGACGTGACAACCCTATTCAATAGGGATAAGGTTATAGTCTGTTGTGGTAACTTATAGTGAGCGAGTTTAGTTTTAAGCCGCATGTAGCGATATTCCAGCGATATCACGACGGGGACACCAGATATGGGCTTCAAACATTGTACCCATGTGGGGAATTCAAACCGGGCCTTCGGCGTGACGAGCGAACGCTTTAAAAAGTTGGCTACCCCACCGCCCCGTTACAGGTACGTCTCCCGCTGATTAAGCCGTCGATATAATGTTTCCGCCACTGGCCACACCGTCTTTATAATACCCAAGTCCCGACCGATACAAGCCGTGCATACCAGTTGCTATTAAAGTGTGCTGAACTGGAACACGACAAGTAAACCTATTGTCACATGCCTTTTGTGGAAAAAGCGCAGTGATTCAGGTAGACGCGAGCATCAACGCCCACATTTCCGTATGCATAGTGAACTGTACGCTGGGATGTGGACAGGCAAGTCCAGGGAGAAGAACAATAACTGTTGAAAATACACTGCCAGATAAAAGACCAGACATATATCACGTAATGCTGTTGGCTCCAAGCCCGTATGGATGATACAAACTGATGATACGACATATACAACACTTGTAGGACTTAGGGGCAAAATCTGAAACCATGAAAACAGAAGGTAGAAGTCGGTCAACTTACAGGAAAGGCGTATGCGCCTGTATGTATGTAAGCGGAGCGAGGTGTCCTGCAAGGCTGCGCTCTCTGTCTGTATGTTTCTTAATAACTGTGCAGCTCGCTGCGGGACAGCTCCGATGAAGATCCTGGTTGGGATGTGCTGCGCGTGAGTGAATATTTAAAGAGGCGACACCTGTCGGTGAAATGGTAGGATGGACGATTTTTATTTATAAAACAGAAAACCATTTGAGCCTTGGAAGCCTTTAATCAATTTGACAATGGTATGGTTGAGATACATTCACTCTCATTTACATGGAATGCAATATACTGAATAACACTGGATGTTGTTATTGATACGTGAAAATGATGTGCAATTGACAGAGTATAATTACGTAGAAAATTACGTAATTAGCCATACATACAGATTACAATCTGAAGTTATCTTATATATTCAGTTATCTGTTGTGTTAGGCACGTAGTTATCGCAATAACTTATCATGTTTAACTTTTAGATATTCTACATGTGCTGTTGCTTTGGATGTTTTAATTAAATGTTATTGTTTGTGTTTGTATGTCTGTTTGTATCGTGCTTTCTGTTTTATCATGTCATAAACCTCTGATGTACACAAAATGCCCTGATGGGTTATAAAGTATTATCTTATCTTATTAAATGTGTGTATCTATGTGTCTGTAAATGTGCATTCTCCCTGCCGTCTCGATACACTGACTCACAATCCACATCATGTGTAGTCATGCATGATATCTTGGCCCATGTACCATCGATGGTTGTACGCAGAAATAAAGACTGAATCTGAAAACGAATTTGAATAATTCGACACAAATGGACATCGAGTTACGAGTATAACACGAACGCGTATACGAAGCACAATTAATAACATACTCAATTCAGACATACCCACAAACGTACTCAACATACATTGGGAAAGTGTGAGATGGGCTATTGGGTAGCTCAGTGGTTCTGTTTGCTAGTAACGGCAAACGTCCGGGTTCGAAGGGCACAATGGGTAAAGACCATGTCTGTTCATTCCCCAATCCTCTTGATATTTTGTGTTGTTGACATTGTTTTCTGCCTTCCCTGTTTCAGAGAAAGCCTCTGGAGCCAGGGCACCACGGAATCAGGAACTGAGCGTTTGGACTGAACAGTGTTGATTACAGATACAATAAAAGATGACAAATGGAACAAGCTGCAGAGGGTTGCTTGTTAAAAAATTGTTTTAGCGACAGGAATTACAGATTTGTATACCATAAAGCAAAACAATTACACACACATTCATACATATATACTCAGAGGCAAAAGTTATTGTGATTGACTTGAAGTTCGATATGTGAATTAACAACTGATGAGACATTTTTAATATTGCAAGAAAATCAGTCCACAAAGGGATTGCACGGACACATGCTAATGAGGTCACAGTGAGAGAACGGTCAAAATGAAATTCACACAGTCAATAAGGTGTGTGTCCATCATGAGCATTGATGAGAGCCAATCAAACGTCGCATGACACCAGGTATAGGGTAAGCAGATCCTGTCCTGCCTGTAGCACCCGCCATTCCTAAACTGTGCCTATACCTGGAGCTGTCTTTTCTCTGACACTGCACAGCAGAACTCCTGCCATGCGACTGCGGCCTGGAAACAAACCAGACAATCAAGTGAACTGGAAACTCATGTTAGATAATATGGAGTAATGGCATAAAACTCCGATTTGTACAGCGACTTGCGGGCCCATAGACGTCCATCGCACACCTAGCCGCCATTTGAAGCCTAATCAAATGACCTATACCTGCTGTCGCGCAGCTGTCAAACAATAAAGCCTCTTCCAATCTACATGGCTCATTTCAAATATTCCGAACTAGCTTCGGGCACGATATCGGCAGGTACAGAAAAATACTGTATTTTTATGTATTTCTTTTAAAGGGTTCGGCTTAAGACAAGCATATGTGGAGAAAGATCCCGTCTCTTTAACTCTAAGCGTGAATATATTTCTTTGTTTGAGGTCGTATGCTTGTCACGTGTCTGGGGTGACTTCAAACAAATTAAGGTAAGCTTCAAATGGACACACTAGTACACGAAGGTCCTATTTGCATAATGGCACGCACATTGCCATGTGAACGCGCATGCATTCAAGTATACGCAACAGGTAACAAAATTAAAAATATGTGGCAAAGCTTTACAACTGTGTATAAACAAATAATGACTAACCATTCATTCTGACACTCCGATGTAGAAGGTCTAGAGAGATTCTATCGATTAATGTGAAAGTTAACTTGGGGCAATTGAAGATATATTGATGAAGCGATAACAAATGAAGCACGAGTAAATGACAACATTACGCCCTTGTCAATACAAGACCCCACCTCCCTTCTGTTACAGATTAGGAATACAGATAATGGCCTTGTTAAAACTCACTCTCAAATTCAGTCCAAACAAACAAACAAACAAACAAAACAAAAGGAGATAAGGACTGGAATACTTTCAAATGAAAAAAAGAGATATTTAATGGAATATTTTCGTTATCTGAGTAAAAAAATGCAGTGTTTGTAAGAGTATATAATGTTACAGCAATAAGACAAATGTATATGCACGGTTTTACCGATATTTCAGCAATATTACGACGAGGAACAATAACGTGGGCTCATGCCCTTTCTGCTCAAAAGTACCGTTGAAGGTCCGGGTTTGAATATTGATCTTCAGTAACCCATGTTTGTCGTAAGTGGCGACTAACGGGATCGGGTGGTCAGACTCGCTGACTTGGTTGACACATGTCATCGGTTACCAATTGCGCAGATCGATGTTCATGCTGTTGATCACTGGATTGTCTGGTCCAGACTCGATTATTTACAGACCGCCGCCATATAGCTGGAATATTGCTGAGTGCAGCGTCCAACTAATCTCACTCACTCACTCTGCTCAAAAGTTGTTTGATCATCATTCAAGGGCTTAGCAAAGCTATTCCGGTGTTTGTTTCTGCACTGAACAGTTGACTTGCCTTTGCATGTGTTTGTGGCGGATGTTATCGGTGTGGCAGCACACGCACACCGTCTCGTTGACACCTTGCATCATAATGTTGATGGGACGTCATGTACGCATACCTATGATGGTCGTAAGAGGCGCCTTGTTACGACGTAAATTGTAATAAAAACGCAAATTGTAATACTTTCAGCAAATTATAATACTTTCAGAAAATTGTAATAAACTTGACGTAAATTGTAATAAAAACGTAAATTGTAATAAACTTGACGTTAATTGTAATAAAAACGTAAATTGTAATAAAAATTGACGTAAAGTGTAATAAATTTAGTTGTGGTAAAATGTAATAAATATTTACGTAAATTGTAATAACAGTTTTAATCACTCGTATATACGCGTGTGTTTGTTTGTTTTTCGTTGCATTTCATACATCATATAAGCTTGTTATAGGGCGATAACTCAAGAAAGAAATGATGGATTTTGTTCAAATTTGGTACCAAGGTATATTGGCGAGATTCAGGGACACAAGTGAAATTGAGAGACCTTGAGATAATTTGCAAGGTCACAGCAAAATTCTGAGGGTTTTGCCAATGTAAAGATTGTTAGCGCGATAACCCAAGAAAGCATTGACGAATCTTAGCTAAATGAGGGAAATGATATTCGTCCTGATATATAATCGATATAAAATCTCTAACTGTCCTCTGTATCATGTCTTTTCGCAAATATCTGTTGAGGTTTTGATATGTATACATATAAAGTGGGAGTGGGGTGAGGGTGGGTTTCTAACGGGTATATCAAATCAGTCCTGCTCATGTGGGCTTAGTCGAATGCTTGTTTGAAGAGGATGGTTTTGAGACAAGATCGGAAACTGTTGATATTTCCAATTTTCTGGCATTTTCAGGTAATCCATTCCAGAGTACAGCGCGCTCTGCTAAATGATCTGTCCCCGTATGTGGTGGTTCGGGCAAATGAACATCTAAGCTTTGCTGACTAGCTGATCTGAGTGACCTTCCAGGCTTGTGGTGGTTGACTAGTTCCTGGAGATAGAATGGAGCAGGCCCTTTAATGGACTTGTAAACAAACACAAGAAGTTTGAATACAACTCTGTCTTTTACAGGTAGCCAGTGTAAGTCCTTCAGGACTGGTGTTATGTGCACATACATATGTGTGCGTGTTATGAGCCTGGCAGCTGAGTTTTGAACACACTGTAACTTGTCCATGTACTGCTGCTGTATTCCATAGAGTAGTCTGTTGCAGTAGTCTAGACGTGATGTCACAAATGCATGGGTTAGGCATTTTACTGATGGTGTGTCCTATACCTGCTAATCTGTCTGATGTTCCTTAGGTGGTAATAAGCAGATTTGCAGATGTGACTGACGTGATTTTCCATGATTAATGTTGAGTCAAAGATGGCACCTAGATTTCGAGCATGGCTTTCTGGTTGAACAAACGTATCTCCAATTTGAACTCCAGGGACCTTGAGCTTTGATTTTGTTTGTTTGGAGCTGATGATGAGAATCTCAGTTTTGTCATCGTTCAGTTTCAGAAAGTTACTGTTCATCCAACATTTGACATTTGTTATTGTCTGCAGGGTATTCTGTACAGAAGATGCAGTTAGTGGCTTGAATCTAAGAAATAGCTGAGTGTCATCAGCATAGAGATGATAACTGAGATTGTGGACTCGGGCTATATCACCAACGGGTATGGCATATACTTTGAACAGGATTGGGCCTAGGACTGAGCCTTGTGGCACTCCAAACCTTAATTCTCTGCTCTCAGACCTTACCCCATCGACGATAACTGATTGCTTGCGTCCTGTGAGATACGATTGAAACCATGACTCCAAGACGTAACTGTAGAGTTTCCAAGAGAGTGGAATGGGTATATCTAACACACGTACATGCATGTAGAGTCGGAAGGGTGGGTGGGTGTTCTAACGCGAATATCTACGAGGGACGTTCAAAAAGTAGTCAGCCTCACCTGGAATATGATACAAATGCAGCTGTTTTTATGTTTTATTTTTCTACATATTATCTGTCCGCCTCCAACAAATTGGTTTTGCTATGTTACAGCCTCACGATCCCCATTTTGAGTGACTTTGTATCGTGGCTTGGTACTCCCAAAAAACTCGGTAAAATCTGCAATAAAATGCATCACAAACTTCAGGAAACAAAATATGCAAGAAACATTTTTGTATGTTCGAGATTGGTAGAGGTCGGTTAGAAGGAAACTTAGATATTAAACGGCACAAAAAAGCAATTTGAAACTACAATCGATTGTTCATTTGACTCCCACCTTCTGTTTACTGAAAGAACTCGAGAAAGAAATGATGGATTTTGTTCAAATGTGGTACAAATGACGAGACTGCCCCTGTATAACTGGAATCTTGTTTTACTCAACTCACTCACCCACTCACCTATGACGGTACAATGGACCTTACTTTTAGCTAACATTCTAATACTTATGGAAGGGTTCTTATATTCCCAAAAAAGTAAGGAATCATGAATACTGCGTAATGTTCAAATTTATGACCCGCGTGTTGAAAAAAGAGATGGTGAGAAACAACACTCACACAATATACGTGTGACGTTTAAGGTTGACCCCTGAGCGCTTTCATTAGATGCCCATGGTCACTCTGTCTTTAACCGGTTTCGATTCGTGCATACAAGTAGCAGCGTAGTGCACAGACATCAAATGTAATGTATTTAAAAAGTGTGTAATGAGTTAAATACCACACTCGTTCTTTTCCCAGTTTTTTCCCCAAAATTTACGATACGGTATGTAAGAATCAACATACCTACTGGTTTCTTTGATCAAACACACATTTGACAGTGTGGCTGTACATGATCCCACAGCACGCTGAGGTCAGAGCATGGGCAATGTTGGTTACACAGTGTAACAAGTGGTTAAACAAGGCCTCCACTGAAGATTGAGGGATGTAAGCGTACCATAAGCACGTGCTGACGTTCATAGGTTGACTGTGCTGGATAAAGTAAGTCAACATTGGGAGTTAGAAGTTTACGTCTCTTTGTAACGAAGGAACTGCCTTCTTACTGGACTCATATCTTATCACACTGGACCCGTGAAGATCCGGGGTAGAATAGGTCTTCAGCAACCCATGCTTGCCACAAAATATGGAACCCGAGAAGGGACATTGTCGCGTTGTCGCATTGTCGCGTGTCGCATTTTAGTAAATTTTTAGGCTGTTTTTACACACCTTACATAGGGCGACGCGCGACAACGCGACATATTTTGACCTTGAAAATTGTCGCTATGTCGCGTGTCGCCCTTTGGAGGAATAAAAAATAAAATTCTTCAAAACGCGACACGCGACATCGCGACAAATGGGCGAAATGTCGCGTGTTGCGTTTTGGTTAATTTTGCCTCATTTTGCTTGTATTTGAGAGGGCGACAACACGACAATGCGACAACGCAACAATGTCCCTTCCAGGATTCCCTAACAAAAGGCGACTTTGCTTGTCGTAAAAGGCCACTAACGGGATCGGGTGGTCGGTCAGGCTCGCTGACTTGGTTGACACATGTCATCGGTTCCCGATTGCGCAGATCGATGCTCATGCTGTTGATCACTGGATTGTCTGGTCCAGCCTCGATTATTTACAGACCGCCGCCATATAGCTGGAATATTGCGGCATAAAACTAAACTCACTCACTCACTCTTGTCACACTGACGAGCGGTAGTCTACCTTGGTGGTTAAAGAGTGCAGCCACTTCGCAGACCCGTGTCTATGTAAGTCAGTCAGTCAGTCACTCACTCACCCAAAAGCAAATTCTCTACAAATGACCAAAAAGTGCGTTGCGTTCTCAGAAGGATCAAGTCATGTGTGAAAAACGATGAAACAAATGGTATAAATCAGTTATTCACCGCATTATTGGGCATTATGTCTAAATATGCCCTTTGCTCAATGCCAGAAGTGGAAATGAGAAAAAATTATGTCTAAAATCAACAACTTTGGCAAATCCATATTCGATTTATGGAAAACACTTGATGTCCACTTGCACAATAAAGGTGAGTGAGTGAGTGAATTGAGATTTACAGTCACATCGGCAATATTTCAGCCATATTGTTACTACAACTAGGTTTAATTCGCCATAAATACATGTAAATTATACAAAAAGCCTGTCAACAAAGGACAGCCAAACAACTAGATTATCATAATTATGAATATAAAACTAGTATGTAAATTTAAAATATCAAAACTACAGAAGACATTACAATATATTACATTACATTACATCATTGTTATATAATTCTCAAGTCCTTAGATGATGTTGGCCGCACTACTTGGGCAACTTGTGTCAAAAATATTTTATTTAAGTATGGTTTTGGCTATGCATGGATCAGTCAGGATGTTGGCAATGTTAATTATTTCATATCCTTGTTCAAGCAGAGACTTTCGGATAATCTTAAACAATGTTGGTCCACTTCAATTCAATATTCTAATAAATGTTTTTATTACTCCCAATTAGAGACATTTTTAAATGTGGAAAGGTATTTAAATTCTGATATTCCTTTACATCTCAGATCTGCACTCTCTAAATTTAAATGTGGTAATTTTAATTTAGCTATTGAAACTGGAAGATACAATAAAGTTAATTACAATGAGAGATTTTGTTTATTTTGTAAATTGGATGGCAAAAATGTTATTGAAGATGAATTCCATGTACTCCTTAAATGTGAACGTTTTTCCGATTTAAGGTTAAGGTATATTCAGAAATATTTGACTGATTTTGATCCAAATGCCAATTTTATTAACATTATGAAAACACATAATGATTGTATCATAAGAGATGTTAGTATTTTTCTGTGTCATGTACTTCAGCGAATTAGAAATGTTCCTGTTACACAGCATGTGCACTTTAGTCTACTAAACTATTAATATCATATGCAAATGACTGTATGATGGGCCTGTGGCCTTTTACTGAATAAACTTGTCTGTCTGTCTGACATTACAATATACAAAAACAGGCTATCGATCGCCAACAACTGAAGGTAGATCACCATACTAGGGTCCATGGGGACTTACAGTACAATTGCTTCCTGCATGAAGCCCAGCTGGATTTACACCGTCCCTTCAGCTGTTAGCAAGTTTACACAATCTAACATAAATAAAAATAAATACAAATTATACGATTAAAACTCTGGCAATGAAACATCTATATTGAATTCTGTGGTCTGTTGTACCCTCTCCGGAGGACAATTGTTGTACACTACTTCATCCCCCTTTGAGGGAACAGCCACTAACAACCACTGGTTTTATTCGTTAGACCAATTATATAATTAGGTTTACACACAATACATAATCAAAATTTGTGAATTAACCCATTTATGCATAGGGTCTTAGATTTTCATCAAATTTTGTGTGATAGTTTGTTTTGGCAAGCAATGAAAGGACTGAGGTGTCGTGTTACCAGTAAATACTTTTTTTACACTGCAAAAGTGCGTCCCATAAATGGGACAATATGCAGATGAGTAAACTTAAATTCGGTAATTTATTAGGCTTAGGTTGGGGAGATCAACCTCTTAAATCTTAAAATTGACTCTTTTCATTTAAAAGCTTTCATGGAATAAAAGCAAACTGGTTTTTATATGAAACTACGTGTATTAACAAATTGAAACATGAACATTTCATGGGCATCCTTGATCCCATAAAATATTTTCTGATGAACTGGACATAATAGTTAATGAATGTATCCCCAAGATGTGAAATCTCACATCTTGTGGAAAGTGCCAGAGATTATATGATTACATCATCAGTGTAGTGTATACATTTCTCTACAGGTCAATTGACAGGCGTTCCTCCAGATCCAGCTGTTTCGATGGTCTATGCCCGAGACCGCCACATTTGTAATTTCTGTAGCGAAATGTAGTGTGGCGCTCCTGGGCATTGTGAATGGTTCTCTGATATACAACTGTGGCGGTCCCGGTACCGTTCACGGGGGATTAATTAGATTACCGTACATATTCAAGTCAAGTGTTTACTTGCATGTCAGTTTTATTCTTTTTTTCAGAAAACGGTAATCACTCAACCATATAATCCCCACAATGCCACCAACTGCAGTGAAATCAATTGTGTCGCTCCTGGGACTATACTAATTGGGAAATGTAGCGGTCCCGGGCTGACACCGTTTCCATCTGTCACGAGGCTGACGTAATAGTATGACGTCACGTTGTGATGCACGAATCGGCCTACTCTCAGCCCCGCCTCGCCAATGGAGCAGACGACGGCAGATGGTAACTCTATCCAAATAAAAAACCTAGTAATTTTCCTAGTAATGTTTGCATTAAATAAAACGAACTGAAGCGGAAAAGGGATAAAACTCCTGCCAGGTGAATGCTATCATTTATACTCACAAGTCAGATTTGTCTCTTACAATTCAATGATATTTCTGCAAAGGAAAGTCATCCCTATTTCTTTTAAACATAACGCAAAGTCTATAAATTGCTCCATTGCTGCTGACAAAATGTTGCTGACACAATATTGCTGACACAATGTTGCTGACACATTGTTGCTGACACAATGTTGCTGACACATTGTTGCTGACACAATATTGCTGATACATTGTTGCTGACACAATGTTGCTGACACATTGTTGCTGACATAATATCGCTGACACATTGTTGCTGACACATTGTTGCTGACACAATGTTGCTGACACAATGTTGCTGACACATTGTTGCTGACACAATGTTGCTGACACAATATTGCTGATACATTGTTGCTGACACATTGTTGCTGACACAATGTTGCTGACACATTGTTGCTGACACAATGTTGCTGACACAATATTGCTGATACATTGTTGCTGACACAATGCTGCTGACACAATATTGCCGACTGCTCAGTACCTTTCATGTAATATTCTTTATATTAGGAGTGTATATATGTTCTCAGTGTTGACACGGATGCACATAAGACAAAGCAACTGTATTGCTACCAGGCTTCATGTGAATTCAGCAAACGTCATTTAGGTATGACACTCTGACCCCTCTGTTGATTAAAAAAAATTCCTGCTCGTTTGGGACTTTCACATGGAGCGTCTTCAGCTTGCAGTGTTTTCTGTTAAGTCCTCGGTTGGTTGTGTGTACTCCCCTATGATATCCTCAATGCTCATGGATTTCGTCAGTGTTGGTGTCTGAATTTTTGCAATTTTACAATTCATATAATAAATGCGCATTCCAGCTATTCTGAATTAGAAATCTGTAAAAATAGATTCGGAATTTGCCCCCACTCGCTTGGTTTCTGTCGCTTAGAATAAATATCCTTCCTCTTTGAGAAAGGTGAGGTGAAATTGGGTTTAACGTCGTGCTTGAGAATATTTCGCTCATATGACGACGTGCATGTGTGTGTATGTGTATTTGCGGCTGCTTGTACTAGCCCAGACTTAAGCTGGTTTTATAGTTCTAGCCCACTGAGATACCATGCCGCAGTGAAGCATGAATATCCCACTCACACACATTATACTGACTCAGAGCCGACCAGTCCTTGTTATACCCATTAATGCCGAGCGCCAGGCAGGGACCAACAAGTACCATATTTTAACGTCCTTCGGGTATGACGCGGCCGGGGATCGAACCCGCGACCTTCCACAACACCACGGAGGCGGTCCTCTCTGAGAGAAACCGTATATCTGTATTGCATAATTTTCAGATATCTATGGAATATGATTTAGTTTTTCTTGCTTAAGGAAATTATAATGAACAACTGCAACTGTAAGCATTTTAATCGAGTTTATTTCCTCGTGAAATAATGGATTTGTTCAACTAAAGGGAGTTAACTCTTGTACTTCCAATCTCTGGGCTCGCCCATCTTCTCAGCCTTTCAGTCCGGTTTTTCCAGCAAGTAGAGGAATAAGTTTAGCTGAAAGTATAAAAGAAACATTGTTAGTCTGTATGATTTTCGCGTGATCTAGATAAAACGAATCGCTCGGAGGATCTAACCCTTAACGCCGAAATCGTGCCAGTGTGTATTCAGTCGGTGAGATTTTATGCCTCTTTTCGCAATATTTCAGGAATATTTGGCAGGCTGAAAATAGATCCCTGTTTAAGAATAGTGCCTTTAGTCGGTAAGGCACCAAACGTTCATCTACAACCACAAAAGATTAGACATAAATATACCATTAGTATTAGATCATTTCCAAATGGACATTTTGGGGTGCATTTAAATGAAAACATCGTTAGTTTCAGATGGTTTTCTGTTTGGTTCGGTTAAGAAGATTAACTTATATACTCATGCCAATAATGTTTGTCACCCCCTTCAAATCTTTTAGTTAAAGAGGGGTTTGGGTGGGTGGGGGTGGTGTGTGTGTGTGTGGGGTTGGGGGTTGGGGTTGGGGGTATATAGAAATTTCAAATGCAATCAATATAAAAATAAAACATAATTTGGCCGAAAACAGATATTTTTTCAGGATGTATAGTGATTTGTGTCAACTCAGCGGTCATTAAACGAGTTCAAGGCCCCCAGGACAATCATTCCATATTGCTTGTAGTGTATTAAACACGATAACATAACAAAACTGTCTATTGGACCATCATTAAATTCATGACTGACTGACTGACTTTGGTTTAACGCCGCTTTTAGAAATATTCCAGCAAGATCACGGCGGGGGGCACCAGAAATGGGCTTCACACATTGTGCCCATGTGGGGATTCGAACCCGGGTCTTTTAAATTCATAACCGTATCTTTACTGTATTGACTGATTACAGGTAATTAGGAAATAAAGTTCACTCTACCCCAATGTGTTTTGTAATAAAGTATAGTTTTGCCCTGAACTATTATAATTAAAGCACGAGGACGGTATATAATAGTTCAGGACAAAACTATACTTTATTACAAAACACATTGGGGTAGAGCGAACTTTACATCTTTTCTAAGATGCCAAATTTAATACTTTCTAAGGATAATTACGATTAATTTAAGGCAGACAACAAATGACGGTGTCGGTGACCTAAATTAAGAATCCTCGCACAGGGCTAACTGGTGCGCTGTTCTATTGATGTGTCTGCCCCCCTACGTTAAGACGAATGTTACCAGAAAAAAACAAATGATAACAGTTTGATGACGGTTTACGTTCGGATTAAATATCTTCTCTGAATTATTTTAATTACATCTGTCATTAACGTAAACCATATGGGGCAATATGAACGTTGCATTTCTACTACCAACGTAAGTTTAGATCAGTACATCCAGATGAAGCTGAGTAGTCAAGCGACATTCCACGATTGCATTGTGGGAATGTAAACATTGCGAACGTTACCATGTCGCTGAAAACTTGTGAGTCGAATTGACACATTTTAACCGTCGTAAAACATAAATGTAATGTTTCCACCAGTGATGTTAGCTGCGTGAAGCAACTGCAAACCAAGAAACGGGATGCAACGGAGTAGTTTACTGTAGGAGGCCGTACGAGGCGATGACAACTGACATGCATCGTGACGTCACTTACATTGTGACGTAATGTAAAATAATTCGATTACGAGGGGGGCACACTAGAATGGCGCAGTGACGGGATAACGTCATTCAATTGTTACGTCATCAAAAAACTATACCTTTATTGTCTCATAATGTATTTTTTTTCGATTGTTCTAACCGCTAGGCATCTTAGAATTACTGATAACACGTGTTTTTTAACTAAAGAACACTTTCAGTATTCTGTGTATGGAACCACACAGACCAGTGTCGTCATTAACCGGAAATACTTTTCAAAACGACCCAAACCTATCTATACCCATCGCATGTCAGGGCGGTGGTGGTAGTATAGTGGATAAAGCGATCGCTTATAACGCCAAACACCCGGGTTCGATTCCATCTATGGTTACAATGTGTAAAGCCCATTTCTGGCGTTCCCCGCCGTAATACTTGACGATAAAGCGGGGTAAAACTAAACTCACTCACTCACTATCGTATTTCCAACCACAAACATGTTGTTATCCATGAAATGGATCTTTCATGTTCTTTCGAACTCTAAATGCGTATAGAAATCTCACCAACACTGTGCATTATAATGCAGTGTGTGCGTGCGTGCGTATGTGCGTATGTGAATGCGTGTGTTCGTATCGCTGCTTATTCCAGTCAATACTAAGGCTGGTGCTATAGTGCTAATCACTTGCAACATCATGTTGCAGTTTAACGTAGACACCAGTCTGAGTGAGTATGGTTTTACGCCGCTTTTAGCAATATTCCAGCAATTTCACGGCGGGAGACACCAGAAATGGGCTTCACATATTGTACCCATGTGGGGAATCGAACCCGGGTCTTCGGCGTGACGAGCGAACGCTTTAACCACTAGGCTACCACACTGACCCAGTGGAGTGAATGTGTGAGTATGGATTTACGCCGCTTTTAGTAATATTCCAGCAATATCAAGGCGGGGGTCACAGATATGGGCTTCACACATTGTACCCATGTGGGGAATCGAACCCGGGTCTTCGGCGTGACGAGCCAACGCTTTAACCACTAGGCTACACCACCGCCCTAAATAAGAGCGTCGGTTGTCATCGTAATGTCCGTAAGATCGATCTTGATACCTATTCGATATCACTTGTTTCCTGGTGTTCCTGGTGTTGATATTACGTAATATTTACTTGACGTCTTGTGTGTAACCAGTCGTGATATCACGGTATATATTCTTCATCACCACTCATGAGAATACAAGACAACCGATGTGAGGTTTTGAATTGTTTGTTTTCTGCGGCTGTGGCACAAAATAATTAAATATTCAGTTAAAAAACAGGACGGATAAGGCCATGCCAAGTGGATATATGTTGGTCGAATTTGTTAGGTCCATGCTAATCTCGCAATAGTACCAAAGGAATATAATGAACAAATATAGATACTATAAAAACATAGTTTTGTCATGTCAAGTTGAATCAAAAACTGTAACTGCGGAACGGAGTAGATCTTTTAAAAGCTGGAATCGAATATTTGCACGAAAACCACAAATCTTTTAATATCTATCATTATGAATAATATCAATTTCGTTGCAACTGAAACGTATTATGCGTGATGTCAGAATATGCTTACCCTTGAGCTCCTGCTCTGAAAGGCAATCACACGTCATGCAGTTGTTGGCGTCACGCTTGTAACCCATGGGGCAGTGGACCAAGCAACGGAGGGATCGACACGGGGAATCCTGGGCCTCGGTCACGTGACCTGTAGTAGGAATGACTTGATAAATGGATATTTCGGCGAGTGAATGAACGATTGAAATCAAGTAAAACAGAAACGACCCAATAAATAAACCGATCATTACACATACGCACGCACACGCCCACGCCCACACAGTTACCTAAATTATATTTTAATTAGATAATATTTATAATGTAATCATGTCATCTGAACGAAACACGCATATGCGCACGCAGGCACGCGCGCGAACACGCAGAGAGGGGAGCATAAAGTTGACGTAGGCTGTATAATTTTACTCAATACAAGCGTAATATAATGTCTTTCAGTGGCATTTAGAAGTTGTACATTGATGTCCAAGATATTTTTATGGATTAAACTTCTTTTTTAATTTAAAAATTAAAAATTAAAAAAGAAGTTTAATCCATAAAAATATCTTGGAAAGCGTAATATAGTTTACATTCAGAGAAAAGTTACTCAATACAAGCGTAATATAGTTTACATTCAGAGAAAAGTTACTCAATACAAGCGTAATATAGTCTACATTCAGAGAAAAGTTACTCAATACAAGCGTAATATAGTTTTCATTCAGAGGAAAGTTACTCAATACAAGCGTAATATAGTTTACATTCAGAGAAAAGTTACTCAATACAAGCGTAATATAGTTTACATTCAGAGAAAAGTTACTCAATACAAGCGTAATATAGTCTACATTCAGAGAAAAGTTACTCAATACAAGCGTAATATAGTCTACATTCAGAGAAAAGTTACTCAATACAAGCGTTATATAGTCTACATTCAGAGAAAAGTTAGCAGACTTATTTGTCAACAGATGCATTGTATACGATATCACATGAAGTGACGAAATTTGGAGTTGCGTTTTACGTGACTTTTAGCAATATTTAATCAACATCACTGCGGGAGCACCACCAACGAGCTCAGTAGGAATCGCACCCGGCCCCAGCCAAAGGTTCCCAAACCGTTCCACCTAGGTGAAGCTACATTTCCACAAAAAATCTTTCAAAAAGGAAGGCATTCGAATGTTACTCACTACACATCAAGACAGCGATGACAGCTAAAATGACCGCGAAACCCTTCATGACTGGCAGCTATTGACAAGCTATCGACAAGCAATTGACACGAGATGGACAAGCGACAGTAGCTGTGGGTTTGTCTCATCATATTTATACACCTGATTCTTTTAATTAGTGAGGAAAGATGTGGAATGATATGGAATTAAAACAGGTGTTGCTCCAGGGCTGATTGTTTCGGCAGGTGTAGCTGAGAGATCGTTACCGTGTTATAATATACAGCATGCAATACGTATTGTCTGATATGTCTGGGAGTGGACAACGTGATAGATACCACACTAATTATGCAATATTATTGTTGTGTGACCACTGCAGTGCTAAAGCAATACCAGATGGAAAATAGTGTTATTTTGTATTTAGATGAGATTGAGAGATATTTGAGGATTGCTCTGTGCCAGGATTTGTCAGATGGAGATTAAACATGTGCGACTGGTTAAATTGTATTGCAGTAGAGTGAGTATTGTTTTAATCCGTATTTAGAAATATTCCAACAGTATCACGGCGAGGGACACCAGAAATGGGCTTCACGCATTGCACCCATATGGGGAATCGAACCCGGGTCTTCTGCGTGACGAGCGGATGCTTTAACTATGAGGCTACCCCAACGCCCCGTGTTGGAGTAGAAGGACAAGGGAGACATATGAATTCATCCTATATTTGCGGAGCTACGCGTAGCCTAGATGTGTAAGGGTGCTGATCAGTACCCGAGTTCGAACCCCTATTTGACTGTATTGTGTGTCGGGGCGGTAGGGTAGCCTAGTGGTTAAAGCGTTCGCTCGTCACGCCGAAGACCCGGGTTCGATTCCCCACATGGGTACAATATGTGAAGCCCATTTCTGGTTTGCCCCGCCGTGATATTGCTGGAATATTGCTAAAAGCGGCGTAAAGCCATACTCAGTCAGTCAGTCAGTATTGTGTGTCTGGGTTTGCCACCAACATACCCGTACCAAAATAGTAAACGCACAACAACTACCACTATCACCACTAATTGATAGTGATTCTTAAACACATGCTCAGTCATCATAACTCATAGTTACAATCACTTGATTGTCTGGTCCAGACTAGATTGTTGACCACGTTGTACAGCTGTAATGCTGCTGAAAACGTCGTTAAACAAACACATACTCATAATATACCCAGAATTGTAGAATTGAGGATTCTTTTAGCAGAAAATTCTTACGGAAGTGGAAAGGGTTTTGTCGTTTCCATCTGCATTTTGAGCAGAGAACAGAAATAGATATCTGACTGCGGTTTGTGTATTGCAATAAAAGTGCCTTTTATAGTGCGGTTTACAATATACTATATGCAAGCACTTCGTCAGTTGGACAGTATTGCTCTGTACGAAATAAGTATACAGAGACAAGTCCATGACATGCTGAAATATTCCACTGAGTTCGTAATGTCATTTTTGTTTGAAATATATTTTTTAAGAAAAAATATTCCAGTGGTCATTTTCCTAACATTTGATCCATGATCAGAATACAAAGTAGAGAAAATACAAGCTGGTTTTCGGAAGCATTATTCTAAAACTGACCATATTTTTA
Organism: Haliotis rubra; assembly: GCF_003918875.1. Lineage (NCBI taxonomy): Eukaryota > Metazoa > Mollusca > Gastropoda > Lepetellida > Haliotidae > Haliotis > Haliotis rubra. Next base: position 39,342 of record NW_025765542.1, on the reverse strand, counting down.
ATTATTTGCTAGAATGAAGAAATCATTATTACGACATAAAAAGAAATCACACGTAACTAATTTTCTTTTTGTTATCACACGATATTTATACAGCGCACATATCCAGACAACTAGTGCTTGCTCAAGGCGCTGGTATTTTTTTCCCTCGATCATTGGATGTCAATCTCAACGACACATCGTGTCATCAATCTCAACTCCCTGGGGAGTATGCAACTCTTGCAGCCACTAGGCGCACGGAGTTATTGTGGCTTTCTCATCCTAACGAGATACCCTTTCACAGCTGGGTGGACTGGGACACATAGTCACAGTACTTTGTCCAAGTTTACTGCTCATTACTGTACCCGCAACTAGGTGTTTGCACGTATTCATGTGGCCACCATCTGGTCATATACGAACGGATTCGTGGGTTTTTGTAAGTACACAGGGTTGTGTACTGTACACTAGGGGTTGTGACAACACTGAAAGGGTCTGCACACAAAGTTGACTCCAAGGTTTTTACATCCGGTCACAGGTGGGCTCGATCCTGACACCTCAACCTCACTGGATCACTAGCCTGGCGCCTTAGCTCGCCCACCGCGCCCCACAGCTCTCCCACCGCGCCCCACTTGTATTTATTAATCCTCAGAAATGATGGCTTTGTTTGAAAATATTAAAACGTTGGAGCACTTTCTCCTTTTGGGTTGAAACAAGGTTCTTTATTGAGTCAAATGTTATTATCATTTTTGCAATTAATGAATTAACATATGAAATTCACAATGGAAAACAACCAGTTATTTAGTGCTCGAGTTCTCTATGCTGTTGTTTTCTGGTGACTTTATACCTGGATAAGAAACCAGGACAATCAGCTGGATATTTTTGAAAACGTTCTTATGAATGGTAACTTACAGTATGCATAGATAAGGCATACGTTGTTGTGTTAGACGAGGTGGACATATCACTAAAACACAAACATGTTTCTACGACTATGTGCTAGTTAAACTAGCAGATGAGTATAACTACGTAGGTATTTTGTTTGAAAATACTTAGGCAGCTGCAGACAACTGCCGGACAAGACTCTAGATTCTAGAAAAAAGAAAGAAGAAATATAGCTTTTGGATGGTCATAACATGTAGGCGGGCTGTAGGTGGACTTACAAAGTGAGAAGAAGCGCACTCTCTGCCCAGTGAAAGTGGTTCACATTACAGAAAGCGAAGGAGGATGGGGAGGTGGTGCTTTATAACCGGTGAAGGGTTGAGACATACCAGTGAGAGGGGGCGCACACTACCCAGTTAAATAGGGTGCACGTTCTACCCAGAGAGAGGGGTTACACGCTCTACCCATTAAAAGGGGGTGCACACTCTACCCAGAGAGAGGGGGTACACACTCTACCCAGTGAAAGGGATGCACACACTACCCAGTGAAAGGGGGTGCACACTCTATCCAGTGAGAGGGGATACACACGTGCACTCTACCCAGTGATAAGGATGCACATGCTACCCAGTGAAAGGGATGTACACACTACCCAGTAAAAAGGGGGTGCACGCTCTATCCAGCGTAAAGGGAGTGCACGCTCTACCCATTGAAAGGGGGTGCACACTCTACCCAGTGAAAGTGGGTGCACGCTCTACCTAGTGAAAGGGGATGCACACTCTACCCAGCGTAAAGGGGTGCACGCTCTACCCAGCGTAAAGGGTGGCACGCTCTACCCAGTGAAAGGTCGTGCACACTCTACCCAGTGAATGGGGGTGCACACTCTACCCAGTGAATGGGGGTGCACACTCTACCCAGTGAATGGGGGTGCACACTCTACCCTGAGAGAGAGGGGTACACACTCTACCCAGTGAAAGGGGTTGCGCACTCTACCCAGTGAAAGGGATGCACACACCACCCAGTGAAAGGGGGTGCACGCTCTACCCAGTGAAAGGGAGTACACACTCTACCCAGTCAAAAGGATGCACACACTACCCAGTGAAAGGAGGTGCAGACTCTACCCAGTCAAAAGGATGCACACACTACCCAGTGAAAGGGGGTGCACGCTCTACCCAGTGAAAGGGAGTACACACTCTACTCGTTGAAAGGGCATGCACGATCTACTCAGTGAAAGGGGGTGCATGTTCTACCCAGTGAAAGGGGGTGCAAGCTGTACCCATTGAAAGGATTATCATTCTCTACCCAATGAAGAGAGGCGCTCATCTTACGCACGAAGAACAGAAGGATACCCAGTTGACTGTCAACCTCCACAGCCCAGATCCGCGAGTGATTGAACATAGGGGTATTGTGGTGTTAGGAAACTGTTACGAGAGTGTGTTGTTTGTAATTTGTACTATCATTGATTAAGTGACAGTTATTATGGTTCACAATGTTTTAAGTTTTGAGTGTGGGTTGTGGGTCACATTTCGCATCATGTATGGTCAATGGCAATAGTATTAGATAGCGGTACGCCTTTATGCTAGCGCTCCAGAGTTGCCCCCCTTGGCTTTTTTGTTTTGTTTTGACTCCCGGTCGTCTGTTCAACATGTTTCGCGAATGTTCTCAGTGGATACAGAATGTTCAAGAATCTGTGTCAGTATATATAAAGGCTGGTTATTGTTTTGACACACACACGGACTAACACACGGAATTACACATGGACTAATCATATCACTTGAGTTGTCTACATCTCCCTGCCGTCACCTGCCTACCGTCGTCGTCTGTCTGTCATCGTCTGACCTACATTCACCGTCATATAGCTGAAGTATTGCTGAAGGCGGAGTGACAAACAGGTTCACACCACCGTCATATAGCGGAAGTATTGCTGAGGGAGGAGTGACAAACAGGCTCACACCAGCGTCATGTAGCTGAAGCATTGCTGGGGGCGGAGTGACAAACAGGCTCACACCACCGTCATATAGCTGAAGTATTGCTGAGGGCGGAGTGACAAAAAGGCTCACACCACCGTCATATAGCTGAAGTATTGCTGGGGACGGAGTGAAAAACAGGCTCACACCAGCGTCATATAGTTGAAGTATTGCTTTAAGATTAGCCGAGAATAAACTACTTCATGTAAACATCCTTCATATCAAAATTGCTTGAGAAGGCAATCAAGGTACGCCTTGTTGATCACTTGACCTTGAATGATCTCTATGACGTGCATCAGTCTGCATATCGCTCCGATCATTCCACAGAGACCGTACTTCTGCATGTGATGGAGAGACTTCTTGCTGCAGCTGATGCGGGCTATGTTACAGTTCTAACGCTGCTTGATTTATCAGCGGCTTTTGATACCATTGGCCATGTTCAACTAACTGAGTGTCTGAAAACAGAATTTGGTATTCATGGCACAGCTCTTGGATGGTTTGTCTCATACCTCAATAATAGGACACAATCTGTGGTCATTCAAGACGTGAAATCGTGTACGCATCAGCTTACATACGGAGTGCCACAAGGTTCCGTTCTTGGGCCCATTCTCTTTTCACTCTATATGAAGAATCTCGGCAATATCATTCGGCATCATGTTGTGATGTACGAGTCATATGCTGATGACACCCAGCTGTTGCGTTCCACTAAACCGGATTCACTTCCAGCCGATATGTCTATAATCGAAGACTGTATCCTTGACTCCAAAGCATGGATGATACAAAGGAAGCTGAGATTAAATGACAGTAAGACCGAGGTTTTGCTGTGTGGATCACCCAGTAGCACTGCTAAGGTGGATGTGTCTTCGTTGGTAGTGGGTAATGAGAAAGTTCCTTTCAGTGATTCCGTGAAAGACCTTGGTGTTTTCTAGACTCAAATTTATCCATGGAAACACACGTAAACTCTGTTTGTAAGTCATGCTATTTTCATCTCAGAAATATTGCTTCCATTCGTGATATTCTGACATTTGATGCAGCTCACCACCTAGTTCGTTCACTTGTTCTCTCACGTTTGGATTATTGCTGCAGTCTTCTTGTAAATATCCGCCAAGATCTATTGTCCAAGCTCCAGAGGATTCAGAACTCTGCGGCGCGATTGATTTGCCGAGTCAACAAAGCGCAGTCACATTACACCATTGCTGATACGCTTACATTGGCTGCCCACGAAACAGAGAATAGAATATAAAATCCTCACTCTCGCTTTCAAGTGCCTCCATGACAAAGCTCCAATCTATCTGAAAGATCTCCTCAGTGAATATGTCCCACCACGGCTTTTAAGATCAAGTTCTAATTGTCAGTTGAATGTCCCCAAGGTCAGATTAAAGTCATATGGACATAGACAGTTCTCTTACACAGCTCCCCTTTTCTGGAACTCACTGCCTCTTCACATCCGACAAGCCGCGTCCGTGGAATCTTTCCAGTCCCAACTGAAAACTTTCCTTTTTTAAACAAGCTTATGAACTTTAATCCTTTCTTCAGATCACTCTATCTTTTAGCGCCTAGAGAAATTGCCTTGCAGTTTGATTTGTGCGCTATACAAGAACACTTATTATTATTATTATTATTATTATGTTCCTAAAACTGAAACAAAGATGGGCGAAGTGGGTCTTTTTTTGTAGCTTCAAAACTGTGGAATGCCCTAACACTGGAAATCAGAAAATGTGAAACAAAAGACTCTTTTCTAACTCATCAGAAGACATATCTTTTTTTGCGCTCACTTCAACAAGCGCCGTTGAGCAGTAATGTTCAATCTGGAAACCAGGCGCTATACAAATCAATTATCATTCATTGATGAGGGCGGAGTGACAAACAAGCTCACACCACCGTCATATAGCTGAAGTATAGCTGAGGGCGGAGTGACAAACAGACTGACACCACCGTCATATAGCTGAAGTATTGCTGAGGGCGGAGTGACAAACAGGCTCACACTATCGTCATATAGCTGAAGTATTGCTGAGGGCGGAGTGACAAACAGGCTCACACCACCGCCATATAGCTGAAGTATTGCTGAGGGCGGAGTGACAAAAAGGCTCACACCACCGTCATATAGCTGAAGTATTGCTGGGGACGGAGTGAAAAACAGGCTCACACCAGCGTCATATAGTTGAAGTATTGCTTTAAGATTAGCCGAGAATAAACTACTTCATGTAAACATCCTTCATATCAAAATTGCTTGAGAAGGCAATCAAGGTACGCCTTGTTGATCACTTGACCTTGAATGATCTCTATGACGTGCATCAGTCTGCATATCGCTCCGATCATTCCACAGAGACCGTACTTCTGCATGTGATGGAGAGACTTCTTGCTGCAGCTGATGCGGGCTATGTTACAGTTCTAACGCTGCTTGATTTATCAGCGGCTTTTGATACCATTGGCCATGTTCAACTAACTGAGTGTCTGAAAACAGAATTTGGTATTCATGGCACAGCTCTTGGATGGTTTGTCTCATACCTCAATAATAGGACACAATCTGTGGTCATTCAAGACGTGAAATCGTGTACGCATCAGCTTACATACGGAGTGCCACAAGGTTCCGTTCTTGGGCCCATTCTCTTTTCACTCTATATGAAGAATCTCGGCAATATCATTCGGCATCATGTTGTGATGTACGAGTCATATGCTGATGACACCCAGCTGTTGCGTTCCACTAAACCGGATTCACTTCCAGCCGATATGTCTATAATCGAAGACTGTATCCTTGACTCCAAAGCATGGATGATACAAAGGAAGCTGAGATTAAATGACAGTAAGACCGAGGTTTTGCTGTGTGGATCACCCAGTAGCACTGCTAAGGTGGATGTGTCTTCGTTGGTAGTGGGTAATGAGAAAGTTCCTTTCAGTGATTCCGTGAAAGACCTTGGTGTTTTCTAGACTCAAATTTATCCATGGAAACACGTAAACTCTGTTTTGTAAGTCATGCTATTTTCATCTCAGAAATATTGCTTCCATTCGTGATATTCTGACATTTGATGCAGCTCACCACCTAGTTCGTTCACTTGTTCTCTCACGTTTGGATTATTGCTGCAGTCTTCTTGTAAATATCCGCCAAGATCTATTGTCCAAGCTCCAGAGGATTCAGAACTCTGCGGCGCGATTGATTTGCCGAGTCAACAAGCGCAGTCACATTACACCATTGCTGATACGCTTACATTGGCTGCCCACGAAACAGAGAATAGAATATAAAATCCTCACTCTCGCTTTCCAAGTGCCTCCATGACAAAGCTCCAATCTATCTGAAAGATCTCCTCAGTGAATATGTCCCACCACGGCTTTTAAGATCAAGTTCTAATTGTCAGTTGAATGTCCCCAAGGTCAGATTAAAGTCATATGGACATAGACAGTTCTCTTACACAGCTCCTTTTCTGGAACTCACTGCCTCTTCACATCCGACAAGCCGCGTCCGTGGAATCTTTCCAGTCCCAACTGAAAACTTTCCTTTTTAAACAAGCTTATGAACTTTAATCCTTTCTTCAGATCACTCTATCTTTTAGCGCCTAGAGAAATTGCCTTGCAGTTTGATTTGTGCGCTATACAAGAACACTTATTATTATTATTATTATTATGTTCCTAAAACTGAAACAAAGATGGGCGAAGTGGGTCTTTTTTTGTAGCTTCAAAACTGTGGAATGCCCTAACACTGGAAATCAGAAAATGTGAAACAAAAGACTCTTTTCTAACTCATCAGAAGACATATCTTTTTTGCGCTCACTTCAACAAGCGCCGTTGAGCAGTAATGTTCAATCTGGAAACCAGGCGCTATACAAATCAATTATCATTCATTGATGAGGGCGGAGTGACAAACAAGCTCACACCACCGTCATATAGCTGAAGTATAGCTGAGGGCGGAGTGACAAACAGACTGACACCACCGTCATATAGCTGAAGTATTGCTGAGGGCGGAGTGACAAACAGGCTCACACTATCGTCATATAGCTGAAGTATTGCTGAGGGCGGAGTGACAAACAGGCTCACACCACCGCCATATAGCTGAAGTATTGCTGAAGGCGGAGTGACAAATAGGCTCACACCACCGTCATATAGTTGAAGTATTGCTGAGGGCGGACTGACAAACAGGCTCACACCATCGTCATATAGCTGAAGTATTGCTGAGGGCGGAGTGACAAACAGGCTCTCACCAGCGTCATATAGCTGAAGTATTGCTGAGGGCGGAGTGACAAACAGGTTCACACCACCGTCATATAACTGAAGTATTGCTGAGGGCGGAGTGACAAACAGTCTCACACCACCGTCATATAGCTGAAGTATTGTTGAGGGCGGAGTGACAAACAGGCTCTCACCACCGCCATATAGCTGAAGTATTGCTGAGGGCGGAGTGACAAACAGGCTCACACCACCGTCATATAGCGGAAGTATTGCTGAGGGCGGAGTGACAAACAAGATCGCACTACCGTCATATAACTGAAGTATTGCTGAGGGTGGAGTGACAAACAGGCACACACCACCGTCATATAGCTGAAGTATTGCTGAGGGCGGAGTGACAAACAGGCTCTCACCACCGCCATATAGCTGAAGTATTGCTGAGGGCGGAGTGACAAACAGGCACACACCACCGTCATATAGCTGAAGTATTGTTGAGGGCGGAGTGACAAACAGGCTCTCACCACCGTCATATAGCTGAAGTATTGCTGAGGGCGGATCGACAAACAGGCTCACACCACCGTCATATAGCGGAAGTATTGCTGAGGGCGGAGTGACAAACAAGATCGCACTACCGTCATATAACTGAAGTATTGCTGAGGGCGGAGTGACAAACAGGCTCACACCACCGTCATATAACTGAAGTATTGCTGAGGGCGGAGTGACAAACAGGCTCACACTGCCGTCATATAGCTGAAGTATAGCTGAGGGCGGAGTGACAAACAGGCTAACACCACCGTCATATAGCTGAAGTATTACTGAGGGCGGAGTGACAAACAGGTTCACACCACTGTCATATAGCTGAAGTATTGCTGAGGGCGGAGTGACAAACAGGCACACACCACCGTCATATAGCTGAAGTATTGCTGAGGGCGGAGTGACAAACAGCCTCACACCCCCGCCATATAGCTGAAGTATTGCTGAGGGCGGAGTGACAAACAGGCTCACACCACCGTCATATAACTGAAGTATTGCTGAGGGCGGAGTGACAAACAGGCTCACACTGCCGTCATATAGCTGAAGTATAGCTGAGGGCGGAGTGACAAACAGGCTCACACCACCGTCATGTAGCTGAAGTATTGCTGAGAGCAGTGTGACAAACAGCCTCACACCAGCGTCATATAGCTGAAGTATTGCTGAGGGCGGAGTGACAAACAGTCTCACACCACCGTCATATAGCTGAGGTATTGCTGGGGGCGGAGTGACAAAGAGGCACACACCACCGTCATATAGCTGAAGTATTGCTGAGGGCGGAGTGACAAACAGCCTCACACCACCGTCATATAGCTGAAGTATTGCTGAGGGCGGAGTGACAAACAGGCTCTCACCACCGTCATATAGCTGAAGTATTGCTGAGGGCGGAGTGACAAACAGGCTCACACCACCGTCATATAGCTGAAGTATTGCTGAGGGCGGAGTGACAAACAGTCTCACACCACCGTCATATAGCTGAAGTATTGTTGAGGGCGGAGTGACAAACAGACTCTCACCACCGCCATATAGCTGAAGTATTGCTGAGGGCGGAGTGACAAACAAGATCGCACTACCGTCATATAACTGAAGTATTGCTGAGGGTGGAGTGATAAACAGGCACACACCACCGTCATATAGCTGAAGTATTGCTGAGGGCGGAGTGACAAACAGGCTCACACCACCGTCATATAGCTGAAGTATTGCTGAGGGCGGAGTGACAAACAGGCACACACCACCGTCATATAGCTGAAGTATTGTTGAGGGCGGAGTGAAAAACAGGCTCTCACCACCACCATATAGCTGAAATATTGGTGAGGGCGGAGTGACAAACAGGCTCACACCACCGTCATATAGCTGAAGTATTGTTGAGGGTGGAGTGACAAACAGGCTCACACCACCGTCATATAGCTGATGTATTACTGAGGGCGGAGTGACAAACAGGATCACACCACCGTCATATAGCTGAAGTATTGCTGAGGGCGGAGTGACAAACAAGCACAAACCACCGTCATATAGCTGAAGTATTGCTGAGGGCTGAGTGACAAACAGGCTGACACCACCGTCATATAGCTGAAGTATTGCTGAGGGCGGAGTGACAAACAGCCTCACACCCCCGCCATATAGCTGAAGTATTGCTGAGGGCGGAGTGACAAACAGGCTCACACCCCCGTCATATAGCTGAAGTATTGCTGAGGGCGGAGTGACAAACAGGCTCACACCACCGTCATATAACTGAAATATTGCTGAGGGCGGAGTGACAAACAGGCTCACACTACCGTCATATAGGTGAAGTATAGCTGAGGGTGGAGTGACAAACAGGCTCACACCACCGTCATGTAGCTGAAGTATTGCTGAGAGCAGTGTGACAAACAGCTTCACACCAGCGTCATATAGCTGAAGTATTGTTGAGGGCGGAGTGACAAACAGGCACACACCACCGTCATATAGCTGAAGTATTGCTGAGGGCGGAGTGACAAACAGACTCTCACCACCGCCATATAGCTGAAGTATTGCTGAGGGCGGAGTGACAAACAGGCTCACACCACCGTCATATAACTGAAGTATTGCTGAGGGCGGAGTGACAAAAAGGCTCACACTACCGTCATATAGCTGAAGTATAGCTGAGGGCGGAGTGACAAACAGGCTCACACCACCGTCATGTAGCTGAAGTATTGCTGAGAGCAGTGTGACAAACAGCCTCACACCAGCGTCATATAGCTGAAGTATTGCTGAGGGCGGAGTGACAAACAGCCTCACACCACCGCCATATAGCTGAAGTATTGCCGAGGGCGGAGTTACAAACAGGCACACACCACCGTCATATAGCTGAAGTATTGCTGAGGGCGGAGTGACAAACACGCTCACACCATCATCATATAGCTGAAGTATTGCTGAGGGCGGAGTGACAAACAGGCTCACACCACCGTCATATAACTGAAGTATTGCTGAGGGCGGAGTGACAAACAGGCACACACCACCGTCATATAGCTGAAGTATTGCTGAGGGCGGAGTGACAAACAGCCTCACACCCCCGCAATATAGCTGAAGTATTGCTGAGGGCGGAGTGACAAACAGGCTCACACCACCGTCATATAACTGAAGTATTGCTGAGGGCGGAGTGAGAAACAGGCTCACATTATCGTCATATAGCTGAAGTATAGCTGTGGGCGGAGTGACAAACAGGCTCACACCACCGTCGTGAAGCTGAAGTATTGCTGAGGGCACTGTGACAAACAGCCTCACACCACCGTCATATAACTGAAGTATTGCTGAGGGCGGAGTGACAAACAGGCACACACCACCGTCATATAGCTGAAGTATTGCTGAGGGCGGAGTGACAAACAGGCACACACCACCGTCATCTAGCTGAAGTATTGCTGAGGGCAGTGTGACAAACACGCTCACACCACCGTCATATAGCTGAAGTATTGCTGAGGGCGGAGTGGCAAACAGGCACACACGACCGTCATATAGCTGAAGTATTGCTGAGGGCGGAGTGACAAACAGGCTCACACCACCGTCATATAGCTGAAGTATTGCTGAGGGCGGAGTGACAAACAGGCTCACACCACCGTCATATAACTGAAGTATTGCTAAGGGCGGAGTGACAAACAGGCACACACCACCGTCATATAGCTGAAGTATTGCTGAGGGCGGAGTGACAAACAACCTCACACCCCCGCCATATAGCTGAAGTATTGCTGAGGGCGGAGTGACAAACAGGCTCACACCACCGTCATATAACTGAAGTATTGCTGAGGGCGGAGTGACAAACAGGCACACACCACCGTCATATAGTGGGAGTATTGCTGAGGGCGGAGTGACAAACAGCCTCACACCACCGTCATATAGCTGAAGTATTGCTGAGGGCGGAGTGACAAACAGGCTCACACCCCCGTCATATAGCTGAAGTATTGCTGAGGGCGGAGTGACAAACAGGCTCACACCACCGTCATATAGCTGAAGTATTGCTGAGGGCGGAGTGACAAACAGGCTCACACCACCGTCATATAGCTGAAGTATTGCTGAGGGCGGTGTGACAAACAGGCTCACACCGCCATATAGCTGAAGTATTGCTGAGGGCGGAGTGACAAACAGGCTCACACTACCGTCATATAGCTGAAGTATTGCTGAGGGCGGAGTGACAAACAGGCTCACACCACCGTCATGTAGCTGAAGTTTTGCTGAAGGCAGTGTGACAAACAGCCTCACACCACCGCCATTAAGCTGAAGTATTGCTGAGGGCGGAGTGACAAACAGGCTCACACCACCGTCATATAGTTGAAGTATTGCTGAGGGCGGAGTGACAAACAGGCTGACACCACCGTCATATAGCTGAAGTATTGCTGAGGGCGGAGTGACAAACAGGCTCACACCACCGTCATATAGCTGAAGTATTGCTGAGGGCGGAGTGACAAACAGGCTCACACCACCGTCATATAGCTGAAGTATTGCTGAGGGCGGAGTGACAAACAGGCTCACACCACCGTCATATAGGTGAAGTATTGCTGAGGGCGGAGTGACAAACAGGCTCACACCACCGTCATATAGTTGAAGTATTCCTGAGGGCGGAGTGACAAACAGGCTGACACCACCGTCATATAGCTGAAGTATAGCTGAGGGCGGAGTGACAAACAGGCTCTCACCACCGTCATATAGCTGAAGTATTGCTGAGGTCGGTGGTGACAAACAGGCTCACACCACCGTCATATAGCTGAAGTATTGCTGGGGGCGGAGTGACAAACTGGCTCACGACACCGTCATATAGCTGAAGTATTGCTAAGGGCGAAGTGACAAACAGGCACACACCACCGTCATATAGCTGAAGTATTGCTGAGGACGATGTGACAAACAGGCTCACACCATCGTCATATAGCTGAATTATTGCTGAGGGCGGAGTGACAAACAGGGTCACACCACCGTCATATAGCGGAAGTATTGCTGAGGGCGGAGTGACAAACAGGCTCACACTATCGTCATATAGCTGAAGTATTGTTGAGGGCGGAGTGGCAAACAGGCTCACACCACCGTCATATAGCTGAAGTATTGCTCGGGGTGGAGTGAGAAACCAGGCTCACACCACCGTCATATAGCTGAAGTATTGCTGAGGGCGGAGTGACAAAACAGGCTCACACCACCGTCATATAGCTGAAGTATTGCTGAGGGCGGAGTGACAAACAGGCTCACACCACCGTCAAATAGATGAAGTATTACTGGGGGCAGAGTGAGAAACAGGCTCACACCTCCGTCATATAGCTGAAGTATTGCTGAGGGCGGAGTGACAAAGAGGCTCACACCCACCGTCATATATAGCTGAAGTGTTGCTGAGGGCGGAGTGACAAACAGGCTCACACCACCGTCATATAGCTGAAGTATTGCTGAGGGCGGAGTGACAAACAGGCACACACCACCGTCATATAGCTGAAGTATTGCTGAGGGCGGAGTGACAAAGAGGCTCACACCACCGTCATATAGCTGAAGTGTTGCTGAGGGCGGAGTGACAAACAGGCTGACACCACCGTCATATAGCTGAAGTATTGCTGAGGGCGGAGTGACAAACAGCCTCACACCACCGCCATATAGCTGAAGTATTGCTGAGGGCGGAGTAACCCAGGAAACACATATATATGTCCTGTTGTACCAGTGGCAAAGTCGATCGAAATCCTCAAATGTATGTTGTAGGCCATTTTAAGATCATTTTATGATTAAAGTCATGTTTTCATTGCATCTAGGAAATGACACATAAAATATTCACCACGCGCAAACATTTGTTCAGAACAGTACACGATACATTATTATAGGTACAGGTATATCCAATCTTCAGCTATGTTATGCACGATCAGGTATTACGAAGTATAACTATAGATCTCAGTATGAAGAGGAGTCATCTTAAAGCGGTGGTTTCTTTTTGTCTATGGAATTTTTGTTCCTTTTTCAATTTTTTATGTTAATTTATTTCGATCAGGTCATACACGATCAGTATCATGAAAGTTTAACATAAAACAAGTTTGAAAAGGAATCATCATAAACATGAGAAAGTCATAAAGTGGGGATAATGTATGTATGTGTGTGTGTGTGTGTGTGTGTGTGTGTGTCTGTCTGTCTGTCTGTGTGTGTGTGTGTATGTATGTATGTATATATGTGTGTGTGTGTGTATGTATGTATGTGTGTGTGTGTATGTATGTATGTATGTCTGTCTGTCTGTCTGTCTGTCTGTCTGTCTGTCTGTCTGTCTGTCTGTGTGTGTGTGTGTGTGTGTGTGTGTGTGTGTGTATGTATGTATGTATGTATGTGTATGTATGTGTGTGTATGTATGTATGTATGTATGTATGTATGTATGTATGTATGTATGTATGTATGTATGTATGTATGTATGTATGTATGTATATATTGACTTGACTGAAGTAAGTGGCTACATTTACACTAGAGTTTAAACCTGTTATGGGTAGTATCTATATTATATTAGTAAATCTCATCTATAGCTTTATTACACACGGTCAGGTATACAACTATAAATCTCAGTCGGGAAGGAGTCAAATTAAAGTTCCTTTTGTTTGTCGATTGTTGTGTTCTTCTGTATATTTTTATGTCGGTTTATTTCGTTTCACCGTCTTGCTGATATCCGAATTCAACGTTCTCCCATGATGTCTTCAAGAGCATTCAGATCTTTGAATCAATGAACATCAATATATTCTTTAAAAATATATGCATCAATGCGAATTATGCCTTGGTGTCAATCAATCAATCTTTATTTCATACTGAAAGGCCACAGGCCTGTAGTACATTGATTAATCATGTGCGGGTAGTAGAACATTCTTTCTGAGAATAAAAGCTTTATGGATATATATGGACAATCTTTCTAAATGTGTTTTACTGGAATTATTCATCAATGATATAAACTTATGCGTTTCAGGATGTACATAATAATATTTCTTTATATATCTATTTCTTAACGATAAGTATGCTGGACAAACACATAAAAAGTGAAACTCATCTTCGGCCTCGTGTAAGTTGCACATTTGGCAGATTCTACTTTCTTTCTCAATACCTTGGTATCTCCCAGTTTCAACATATAAATCATGCGCGGAGCAGCGGAATCTCGCAAATGAAGATTTAGATTTCCTTATGGTCACGACTGAAAGATAATGTTCTGTATATATGGAATCTTTTATCATTTTGTAGTAAAAACATTTATTAGATAATGAGAGACTAGTTAACCAATTTTGAAGGAATATATCTTTAAGCTTTTGTTTAACTGTACAGACAAAATGAGAATGAGATTCTACAAATTGTGCATGCCAGGCATTGCCGAAGCCGATAGATGATAATAACTGTTTTATGTCTGTTACCCAATTACGTTTCCCATGGCTATCATGTAGTATCATCATTTCATAACATTTTCTTGGCAATCTGTGTGAGGGCATTGTTAATCATTTCAACCAATATCTAATAATTTTTACATTTGATTCTATGTACAATGGATATCTTCCACATTCTCCGTAGACCATACAAGTTGACGTGGCTGTTTTTACGCCCAGAAATTTCTTGCATGCATACAAATTGACTTTTTCTATAACATCAAAAGCCTTGGTGTCATGTGCTAGCTAAATTTGCCTGGGTCAAATATTTCCCAGTTTGTTAACGGCACACCTACAATTGCCAGTAACGCATGTTTTCATATCAGTTTAGTTTGTCTTCATTTTTAATTCTTAATTAAACAAGTGTATGTGAATTGCCATGTGTTTAACCTGGGCATGCACATATAAAGGTATTTCGTGACAGTATTCTTCCTTCTCGCACCTGGAACGACAAGGTAGGTTGGTTAAACAGGGTGTAACATGTAGTGTTCAATATGTATTTGAAGTTCAAAGCCCATAAATTGGGGACATATTGTTCTAAGAGGAATTACTTGTAAATCATTTGAATGCAGAAGATTGAATACTTGAAAAAAAAAGGAATTGGGAGAAGTTTACTTGAGTCCCAAATAGTAAATGGATCAAGAAATGTGTTCAAACCGTAGTGCACTTGAGAGGTCCTAAATAGTCCGAATTCGCCGTTTTCAATTTGTATATGTGTGTACGCTCATACCGTAACCCGTGGCGACCCTGCATCCTATACTTGCTGCAACGAACGACTAAATGGATCGGGTAAACGAAATATTTGGGAGAAGTTATCTGCTTGAGTCCAGTAAAGACATTCACAAAGATTCTGCAATCCGGTATGCTCTTGAAAGGCCCTGGATAGTCCGATTTCCTGGGTGAATGAATCACTGCTTTCGAGAAAGTATAGATATGTGTGGACTTTCATAACCAAACCCGTGGAGGCTCCCTGTACTTGCTACACAAGATGGATCGAGTGCCAGGTTTGACTTGATTGTCGGTCATCGTTCACGGGTTGGGTCGTTTTTCACGGTTTCAGTGACTCGATTTAGTCCTTTATTCCAAGTAACTGACTTGGTTGTCTGTCATCTTTCACGTTATCACTGACTTGATGTATTCCTTTATTCCCAGTAGTGGTAGAACACTGGCACATAGTACATGTATCACAATGTGTGTCACTGGATTGTCCTGTCCAGACTCACGTTCAGACTCTAGCAGCTTGAGGAAATCCCGAAGTGATTCTGGTCTTTGACATTTAACCTTTGATGAGACGCTGGACATGGCAGTAACATGTGTTCATAGAGGAAACATTGTCACATACACTCAGTTTATCAACATCACATCTGTCAAGTCCTTAAAAAATATGAAAGCTCCAGCAAGATTTGTGTTACTTTTTCAGAAAGAAGGAAAAATATCACTATGAAATTTGCGATCTTCCTCCTCTGTCTGCTCCCCCTGGCTCTTGGCGAGAAGAGGCTTATCTTGGACAGGATTGGGTACCCCCCAGGTGGGTTAACTGGTGGAAGGTAATTGGCTATTTGATGATTACTGGACGATAACACATCGTCAATATACCTGAACATTTAGTTCAATGTTTTGCCAAATTACCTCGTATGCATATTGAAACAGGTCTTCAAGCAGAGGAGCCCCGACAGTGTCTATTTTTACGTGTTGTCAGTTAGCGTTTCAAACTCTGTCTCCTCAGTAAACTTGATATAACATTTGCTTTCATTTTCCACACATTGCCATTAACTTCTGAAAATAGATACGTAACTATATATATGCCACGTGCTTTAACATACGTCATATCGAACAAGAAATGACGTGTCTCCTATAAATCTCCTCACTATTTCTTAAAAGTTGAAAAATGTTCGTTTTTGTTTTAAATATATACACCTGAATGTTTTACAAATTTTCTTAACAGTATGGAAAAACACATCAGGCCGTTGAAATGTCATTATTACGTTCTTTAAGATCCGATACATTATGTAATACATGGCACATGTTTTATTCAAGCTGTCAATATGGAAATCCACATACCACTTAATGCCAATGATTTGCACGTGAAAAATATCATGGAAAGTGGAGGACATTGCACATGCATTGATGCTTTTCCACTGGCGTTCACTGTTCAGGTACCTGTTTGAAATTGCAGTTTAAAATGAGACGCTTTTTGACACTTGCTGAAAGGGGTCAGGCTATAGGCCTTTTGGAATCTGGTCAAACTCAGCGGCAGGTTGCTGTTGGTTGACTGTGGCAGTAATTTCAAGCCAATGGGTCCGTGGAATATGTACATCGACCTTGTCACCCTAGAGTAACAACAGTCCGAGATGATCGGCACATGATTAACACTGCGCTACGTAACGGATTCCTTAATGCAGCAGATCTTCAGGCAGAACCACTTCAATGTTAACAATGTAAGGGTATCCAGGAGCACCATTCGTCGATGTTTAAGGGCAGCTGATCTCCGCTGTAGGCGACCTGCAGTTCGTCCACCACTAACACCACGTCACAGGCAGGCACGTTTGAGATGGAGTTGTCATCGTGGCCGCTGGAATCAACGTCAGTGGTCTCGTGAGCTGTTCACAGATGAGGGCGGTGGGGTAGCCTAGTAGTTGAAGCGTTCGCTCGTCACGCCGAAGGCCCGGGTTCGATTCCCCACATGGGCACAATGTGTGAAGCCCATTTGTGGTGTCCCCCGCCGTGATATTGCTGGAATATTGCAAAAAACCGCGTAAAACCATACTCACTAACTCTTTACAGATGAAAGCAGATTCAATTTGTCCTTCCGTGATGGTCGGCAGATGATTTATCGTCGCAATGGAGAGCGAATCACAGACACAACTGTTGCCACGCATAACCGATTTGACTCCTACTGGACGTACTCCACTGCATGTGGTCGACGGTAGTCTTAACGGACAGCATTATCGGGATGAGATTCTGGCTCCTATAGCAGTACTTTTCCTGCAAGGTATGCATGGCTTTATGGTCGACCCTCTTCACTGTAAGATGATCACGCTAGGCCTCATAGGACCAGGATTGTCACGGAATTACTTAGGCAGCAAGGTGTAGAGCGGATTGAGTTACCAGCATGCTCGCGAGACCTCAACCCAACTGAGCTTGCCTAGGATGAACTCGGTCGACGTGTGTACACACGTCACCCAGCACCAGTGGATCTCCAAGTACTCCGCACAGCTCTAGTAGAGGAATGGAATGCGATTCCGCAAGCTTTCTTTATGAACCTGATAAGGAGCACGAGAACAAGGTACACCTGTGTCTTGGAGGCGCGATGAGGGGACACAAGATATTGACTGACCGAGTGCTTCATGTTTGTCATTTCCATTTTGGTGTGTTGGTCTATACAACTGATGTTTGCTAGTGCTGTTTGAACGTTTTGTGTGTATGTCACGATGTGTCACGTTTGTCAACACATTAAATATTATGATGACACTCTTTGTTCTATTATTTCTGAGAAACTTTTCTTTACATGTGCTATACATCATTTGACCCTTTATTAATGACGCCTAGTATATGAGGCACACACAGCATTTTACAACAGGGGAAGTCTCGTTGTCCCCAAAACATGATGTTTTGCATCTGCATGTTCAGACAAGCCCACTCAAACACGTATCTGTCCTCTCACTTCGTTTCAGACCCGGTTGCGCCCGAGCAGCAGTGTGAAGCCGAGTGCCGGAGACTGTACCAAGACGACATCCTCGAGTTAGGTTGCGACTTCGCCTGCAAAGGGTGCGTAAACAGGTGTTTGTGGATCTTTACAGACAGTGCGCATACATGTGCCAGTGGTTGAATATTACACAGAGAGCGTATACATCCGCCAGTGATATTACACAGAGAGCGTATACATGTGCCAGTGATTGAACTTTACACAGAGAGCGTATACATGTGTCAGTCATTGAACATTACACAGAGAGCGTATACATGTGCCAGAGAATGAACATTACACACAGAGCGTATACATGTGCCAGTCATTGTATATTACACAGGGAACGTATACATGTGCCAGTGATTGAACTTTACACTGAGAGTGTATACATGTGTCAGTGGTTGAACATCACACACAGAGCGTATACATGTGCCAGTGATTGATCATTACACAAAGAGCGTATACATGTGTCAGTGATTGTATATTACACAGAGAGCATATACATGTGTCGCTGGTTGAACATTACACAGAGAGCGTATACATGTGCCAGTGATTGAACATTACACAGCGAGCGTATACATCCGCCAGTGATTGTATATTACACAGAGAGCGTATGTATGTGCCAGTGATTGAAAATTATACAGGGAGCGTATACATGTGTCAGTGGTTGAATATTGCACGGAGAGCGTATACATGTGTCAGTGGTTGAATATCACAAAGAGCGTATACATGTGTCCGTGATTGAACTTTACACAGAGAGCGTGTACATGTGTCGCTGGTTGAATATCACACAGAGAGCGTATACATGTGATAGTGATTGAATATTACACAGAGAGCGTATGCATGTGCCAGTGATTGAATATTACACGTTGAGTGTATGCATGTGCCAGTGATTGAATATTACACGTTGAGCGTATACATGTGCCAGTCATTGAACATTACACAGAGAGCGTATACATCCGCCAGTGATTGAATATTACACGCAGAGCGTATACATCCGCCAGTGATTGAACTTTACACAGAGAGCGTATACATGTGCCAGTGATTGAACATTACACAGAGAGCGTATACATCAGCCAGTGATTGTATATTACACAGAGAGCGTATACATGTGTGAGTGGTTGAATATTGCACGGAGAGCGTATACATGTGTCGCTGGTGGAACTTTACACAGAGAGCGTACACATGTGCCAGTGATTGACCGTTACACAGAGAGCGTATACATGTGCCAGTGATTGAACATTAAACAGAGAGCGTATACATGTACCAGTGATTGTATATTACACAGAGAGCGAATACATGTGTCAGTGGTTGAATATCACACAGAGAGCGTATACATGTGTCCTTGGTTGAATATTGCACAGAGAGCGTATACATGTGCCAGTGATTGAACATTACACAGAGAGCGTATACATCAGCCAGTGATTGTATATTACACAGAGAGCGTATACATGTGTGAGTGGTTGAATATTGCACGGAGAGTGTATACATGTGTCGCTGGTGGAACTTTACACAGAGAGCGTACACATGTGCCAGTGATTGACCGTTACACAGAGAGCGTATACATGTGCCAGTGATTGAACATTAAACAGAGAGCGTATACATGTACCAGTGATTGTATATTACACAGAGAGCGAATACATGTGTCAGTGGTTGAATATCACACAGAGAGCGTATACATGTGTCCTTGGTTGAATATTGCACAGAGAGCGTATACATGTGTCAGTGGTTGAATATTACACAGAGAGCGTATACATGTGTCAGTGGTTGAATATTGCACGGAGAGCGTATACATGTGCCAGTGATTGACCATTAAGCAGAGATCGTATACATCCGCCAGTGATTGTATATTACATAGAGAGCGTATACATGTGTCAGTGGTTGAATATCACAAAGAGCGTATACATGTGTCAGTGATTGAACTTTACACAGAGAGCGTATGCATGTGCCAGTGATTGAATATTACACGTTGAGCGTATGCATGTGCCAGTCATTGAATATTACATGTTGAGCGTATACATGTGCCAGTCATTGAACATTACACAGACAGCGTATACATCCGCCAGTGATTGAATATTACACGGAGAGCGTATACATCCGCCAGTGATTGAACTTTACACAGAGAGCGTATACATGTGCCAGTGATTGAACATTACACAGAGAGCGTATACATGTGTCGCTGGTTGAACTTTACACATAGAGCATATACATGTGCCAGTGATTGAACATTACGCAGAGAGCGTATACATGTGCCAGTGATTGAACATTACACAGAGAGCGTATACATCCGCCAGTGATTGAACTTTACACAGAGAGCATATACATGTGTGAGTGGTTGAACATCACACAGAGCGTATACATGTGCCAGTGATTGAACATTACACAGAGAGCTTATACATGAGCCAGTGATTTAACATTACACAGAGAGCGTATACATCCGCCAGTGATTGTATATTACACAGAGAGCGTATACATGTGTCGCTGGTGGAACTTTACACAGAGAGTGTACACATGTGCCAGTGATTGACCGTTACACAGAGAGCGTATACATGTGCCAGTGATTGAACATTAAACAGAGAGCGTATACATGTACCAGTGATTGTATATTACACAGAGAGCGAATACATGTGTCAGTGGTTGAATATTGCACAGAGAGCGTATACATGTGTCCTTGGTTGAATATTGCACAGAGAGCGTATACATGTGTCAGTGATTTACCATTACACAGAGAGCGTATACATGTGTCTGTGGTTGAATATTACACAGAGAGCGTATATATGTGTCAGTGGTTGAATATTGCACAGAGAGCGTATACATGTGCCAGTGATTGATCATTAAACAGAGAACGTATACATGTGCCAGTGATTGTATTTTACATAGAGAGCGTATACATGTGTCAGTGGTTGAATATCACAAAGAGCGTATACATGTGTCAGTGATTGAACTTTACACAGAGAGCGTGTACATGTGTCGCTGGTTGAATATCACACATAGAGCGTTTACATGTGATACTGATTGAATATTACACAGAGAGCGTATGCATGTGCCAGTGATTGAATATTACACGTTGAGCGTATGCATGTGCTAGTGATTGAATATTGCACGCTGAGCGTATACATGTGCCAGTCATTGAACATTACACCGAGAGCGTATACATGTGCCAGTGATTGAATATTACACGGAGAGCGTATACATCCACCAGTGATTGAACTTTACACAGAGAGCGTATACATGTGCCAGTGATTGAACATTACACAGAGAGCGTATACATCCGCCAGTGATTGTATATTACACAGAGAGCGTAGACATGTGTGAGTGGTTGAATATTGCACGGAGAGTGTATACATGTGTCGCTGGTGGAACTTTACACAGAGAGCGTACACATGTGCCAGTGATTGACCATTACACAGAGAGCGTATACATGTGCCAGTGATTGAACATTAAACAGAGAGCGTATACATGTACCAGTGATTGTATATTACACAGAGAGCGAATACATGTGTCAGTGGTTGAATATCACACAGAGAGCGTATACATGTGTCCTTGGTTGAATATTGCACAGAGAGCGTATACATGTGTCAGTGGTTGAATATTACACAGAGAGCGTATACATGTGTCAGTGGTTGAATATTGCACGGGGAGCGTATACATGTGCCAGTGATTGACCATTAAGCAGAGATCGTATACATCCGCCAGTGATTGTGTATTACATAGAGAGCGTATACATGTGTCAGTGGTTGAATATCACAAAGAGCGTATACATGTGTCAGTGATTGAACTTTACACAGAGAGCGTATGCATGTGCCAGTGATTGAATATTACACGTTGAGCGTATGCATGTGCCAGTCATTGAATATTACATGTTGAGCGTATACATGTGCCAGTCATTGAACATTACACAGACAGCGTATACATCCGCCAGTGATTGAATATTACACGGAGAGCGTATACATCCGCCAGTGATTGAGCTTTACACAGAGAGCGTATACATGTGCCAGTGATTGAACATTACACAGAGAGCGTATACATGTGTCGCTGTTTGAACTTTACACATAGAGCATATACATGTGCCAGTGATTGAACATTACGCAGAGAGCGTATACATGTGCCAGTGATTGAACATTACACAGAGAGCGTATACATCCGCCAGTGATTGAACTTTACACAGAGAGCGTATACATGTGTGAGTGGTTGAACATCACACAGAGCGTATACATGTGCCAGTGATTGAACATTACACAGAGAGCTTATACATGAGCCAGTGATTTAACATTACACAGAGAGCGTATACATCCGCCAGTGATTGTATATTACACAGAGAGCGTATACATGTGTCCTTGGTTGAATATTGCACAGAGAGCGTATACATGTGTCAGTGATTTACCATTACACAGAGAGCGTATACATGTGTCTGTGGTTGAATATTACACAGAGAGCGTATATATGTGTCAGTGGTTGAATATTGCACAGAGAGCGTATACATGTGCCAGTGATTGATCATTAAACAGAGAACGTATACATGTGCCAGTGATTGTATTTTACATAGAGAGCGTATACATGTGTCAGAGGTTGAATATCACAAAGAGCGTATACATGTGTCAGTGATTGAACTTTACACAGAGAGCGTGTACATGTGTCGCTGGTTGAATATCACACATAGAGCGTTTACATGTGATACTGATTGAATATTACACAGAGAGCGTATGCATGTGCCAGTGATTGAATATTACACGTTGAGCGTATGCATGTGCTAGTGATTGAATATTGCACGCTGAGCGTATACATGTGCCAGTGATTGAATATTACACGGAGAGCGTATACATCCACCAGTGATTGAACTTTACACAGAGAGCGTATACATGTGCCAGTGATTGAACATTACACAGAGAGCGTATACATCCGCCAGTGATTGTATATTACACAGAGAGTGTATACATGTGTCGCTGGTTGAACTTTACACATAGAGCGTATACATGTGCCAGTGACTGACCGTTACACAGAGAGCGTATACATGTGCCAGTGATTGAACATTACACAGAGAGCGTATACATCCGCCAGTGACTGTATATTACACAGAGAGCGTATACATCCGCCAGTGATTGAACTTTACACAGAGAGCGTATACATGTGTGAGTGGTTGAACATCACACAGAGAGCGTATACATGTGCCAGTGACTGAATATTACACAGAGAGCGTATGCATGTGCCAGTGATTTAACTTTACACAGAGAGCGTATACATGTGCCAGTGGTTGAATATCAAAGAGAGAGCGTATACATGTGTCAGTGATGGAATATTACACGAAGAGAATATACACGTGTCAGTGGTTGAAAATCACACAGAGAGCGTATACATGTGCCAGTGATTGAATATTACACAGGAAACGTATACATGTGCCAGTGATTGAACTTTACACAGAGAGCGTATACATGTGACAGTGGTGGAAGATTAGAGAGAAAGTGTATACATGTGTCAGTGGTTGAATATTGCACAGAGAGCGTATACATGTGTCAGTGGTTGAATATCACACAGAACGTATACATGTGCCAGTGATTGAACATTACACAGAGAGCGTATACATGTGCCAGTCCTTGAACATTACACAGAGGGCGTATACATGTGCCAGTGATTGAACATTACACAGATAGCGTATACATGTGTCAGTGATTGAATATTACAAAGAGAGCGTATACATGTGCCAGTGATTGAATATTACACAGAGAGCGTATACATGTGCCAGTGATTGAACATTACACTGAGAGCGTATACATGTGCCAGTGATTGAACATTACACAGAGAGCATATACATGTGCCAGTAATTGAATATTACACAGAAAGCGTATACATGTGCCAGTGATTGAATATTACACAGAGAGTGTATACATGTGTCAGTGGTTGAATATCACACGGAGAGCGTATACATGTGTCAGTGGTTGAATATCACACCGACAGCGTATACATCCGCCAGTGATTGTATATTACACAGGGAACGTATACATCTGCCAGTGATTGAACTTTGCACAGAGAGCGTATATATGTGCCAGTGATTGAATATTACAGGGAGAGCATATAGATGTGTCAGTGGTTGAACATCACACAGAGAGCGTATACATGTGCCAGTGATTGAACATTGCACAGAGAGCGTATACATGTGCCAGTGATTGAACATTACACAGAGAGCATATACATCCGCCAGTGTTTGTATATTACACAGAGACCGTATACATGTGCCAGAGAATGAACATTACACAGCGAGCGTATACATGTGCCAGTGATTGACCGTTACACAGAGAGCGTATACATGTGCCAGTGATTGTATATTACACAGAGAGCGTATACATGTGTCAGTGATTGAATATTACACAGAGAGCGTATACATGTGCCAGTTGTTGAATATTACACAGAGAGCGTATACATCCGCCAGTGATTGTATATTACACTGGGAACGTATACATGTGCCGGTTATTGAACTTTAAACAGAGAGCGTATACATGTGTCAGAGATTGTATATTACACCGAGAGCGTATACATCCGCCAGTGATTGTATATTACACAGGGAACGTATGCATGTGCCAGTTATTGAACTTTACACCGAGAGCGTATACATGTACCAGTGATTGTATATTACACAGAGAGCGTATTCATGTACCAGTGATTGTATAGTACACAGGAAACGTATACATGTGCCAGTGGTTGAATATCACACAGAGAGCGTATACATGTGTCAGTGATGGAATATTACACAGAGAGCGTATACATGTGCCAGTTGTTGAATATTACACAGAGAGCGTATACATCCGCCAGTGATTGTATATTACACTGGGAACGTATACATGTGCCGGTTATTGAACTTTAAACAGAGAGCGTATACATGTGTCAGAGATTGTATATTACACCGAGAGCGTATACATCCGCCAGTGATTGTATATTACACAGGGAACGTATGCATGTGCCAGTTATTGAACTTTACACCGAGAGCGTATACATGTACCAGTGATTGTATATTACACAGAGAGCGTATTCATGTACCAGTGATTGTATAGTACACAGGAAACGTATACATGTGCCAGTGGTTGAATATCACACAGAGAGCGTATACATGTGTCAGTGATGGAATATTACACGATGAGAATATACACGTGTCAGTGGTTGAAAATCACACAGAGAGCGTGTACATGTGCCAGTGATTGAATATTACACAGGAAACGTATACATGTGCCAGTGACTGAACATTACACAGAGAGCATATACATCCGCCAGTGTTTGTATATTACACAGAGACCGTATACATGTGCCAGAGAATGAACATTACACAGCGAGCGTATACATGTGCCAGTGATTGACCGTTACACAGAGAGCGTATACATGTGCCAGTGATTGTATATTACACAGAGAGCGTATACATGTGTCAGTGATTGAATATTACACAGAGGCGTATACATGTGCCAGTTGTTGAATATTACACAGAGAGCGTATACATCCGCCAGTGATTGAATATTACACAGAGAACGTATACATGTGCCAGTGATTGAACTTTAAACAGAGAGCGTATACATGTGTCAGTGATTGAATATTACACCGAGAGCGTATACATCCGCCAGTGATTGTATATTACACAGAGAGCGTATACATGTGCCAGTTGATTGAACATTACACAGAGAGCGTATACATGTACCAGTGATTGAATATTACACAGAGAGCGCGTATACATGTACCAGTGATTGTATATTACACAGAGAGGCGTATACATGTGCCAGTGGTTGAATATCACACAGAGAGCGTATACATGTGCCAGTGATTGAACATTACACGGAGCGTATACATGTGTCAGTGGTTGAATATCACACAGAGAGCGTATACATGTGCCAGTGATTGAATATTACACAGAGAGCGTATACATGTGCCTGTGGTTGAATATTACACAGAGAGCGTATACATGTGTCAGTGGTTGAATATTACACAGAGAGCGTATACATGTGTCAATGGTTGAATATCACACAGAGAGCGTATACATGTGCCAGTGATTGAACATTACACAGAGAATGTATACATGTGCCAGTCCTTGAACATTACAGAGAGGGCGTATACATGTGCCAGTGATTGAACATTACACAGATAGCGTATACATGTGCCAGTGATTGAATATTACACAGGGAACGTATACATGTGCCAGTGATTGAACTTTACACAGAGAGCGTATACATGTGTCAGTGATTGAACATTACACAGAGAGCGTATGCATGTGTCAGTGATTGAACATTACACAGAGAGCTTATACATGTGACAGTGGTGGAAGATTAGAGAGAAAGCGTATACATGTGTCAGTGGTTGAATATTGCACGGAGAGCGTATACATGTGCCAGTGACTGAACTTTACACAGAGAGCTTATACATGTGCCAGTGATTGAATGTTACACAGAGAGCGTATACATGTCAGTGATTGAATATTACACGGAGAGCGTATACATGTGTTAGTGGTTGAATATCACACAGAGAACGTATACATGTGCCAGTGATTGAACTTTACACAGAGAGCGTATACATGTGCCAGTGATTGAACATTACACAGAGAGCGTATACATGTGACAGTGGTTGAACATTACACAGAGAGCGCGTACATGTGTCAGTGGTTGAACATTACACAGAGAGCGTATACATGTGTCAGTGGTTGAATATCACACAGAGAGCGTATACATGTGCCAGTGATTGAACATTACACAGAGAGCGTATACATGTGCCAGTGATTGAACATTACACAGAGAGCGTATACATGTGCCAGTGATTGAACATTACACAGAGAGCGTATACATGTGCCAGTGATTGAACATTACACAGAGAGCGTATACATGTGCCAGTGACTTGAATATTACACAGAGAGCGTATACATCCGCCAGTGATTGAACTTTACACAGAGAGCGTATACATGTGTGAGTGGTTGAACATCACACAGAGAGCGTATACATGTGCCAGTGACTGAATATTACACAGAGAGCGTATGCATGTGCCAGTGATTTAACTTTACACAGAGAGCGTATACATGTGCCAGTGGTTGAATATCAAAGAGAGAGCGTATACATGTGTCAGTGATTGAATATTACACGAAGAGAATATACACGTGTCAGTGGTTGAAAATCACACAGAGAGCGTATACATGTGCCAGTGATTGAATATTACACAGGGAACGTATACATGTGCCAGTGATTGAACTTTACACAGAGAGCGTATACATGTGTCAGTGATTGAATATTACACAGAGAGCGTATACATGTGTCAGTGATTGAATATTTCACAGAGAGCGCATACATGTGTCAGTGTTTGAACTTTACACAGAGAGCGTATACATGTGCCAGTGATTGAAATTTACACAGAGAGCGTATACATGTGTCAGTGATTGAACATTACACAGAGAGCGTATACATGTGTCAGTGATTGAATATTACACAGAGAGCGCATACATGTGTCAGTGTTTGAACTTTACACAGAGAGCGTATACATGTGCCAGTGAGTGAACATTACACAGAGAGCTTATACATGTGACAGTGGTGGAAGATTAGAGAGAGAGCGTATACATGTGTCAGTGGTTGAATATTGCACAGAGAGCGTATACATGTGTCAGTGGTTGAATATCACACAGAGAGCGTATACATGTGCCAGTGATTGAACATTACACAGAGAGCGTATACATGTGCCAGTGGTTGAACATTACACAGAGAGCGTATACATGTGCCAGTGATTGAACATTACACAGAGAGCGTATACATGTGTCAATGATTGAACATTACACAGAGAGCGTATACATGTGCCAGTGATTGGATGTTACACAGAGAGCGTATACATGTTCCAGTGATTGAATATTACACAGAGAGCGTATACATGTGCCAGTGATTGAACATTACATAGAGAGCGTATACATGTGCCAGTGATTGAACATTACACAGAGAGCGTATACATGTGTCAATAGAATATTGAATATTACACAGAAAGCGTAATAGTATACATGTGCCAGTGATTGAACATTACACAGAGAGCGTATACATGTGCCAGTGATTGAATATTACACAGAGAGCGTATACATGTGCCAGTGATTGAATATTACACAGAGAGCGTATACATGTGCCAGTGGTTGAATATAACACAGAGAGCTTATACATGCGCCTGTGATTGAACATCACACAGAGAGCATATACATGTGCCAGGGATTGAACATTACAAAGAGAGCATATACATGTGCCAGTGGTGGAACGTTAGAGAGAGAGCGTATACATGTGTCAGTGGTTGAATATTGCATGGAGAACATATACATGTGTCAGTGATTGAATATTACACAGAGAGCGTATACATGTGCCAGTGATTGAACTTTACACACAGAGAGCATATACATGTGCCAGTGACTGAACTTTACACAGAGAGCGTATACATGTGCCAGTGGTTGAATGTTACACAGAGAGCGTATACATGTCAGTGATTGATTATCACACGGAGAGCGTATACATGTGTTAGTGGTTGAATATCACACAGAGAACGTATACATGTGCCAGTGATTGAACTTTACACAGAGAGCGTATACATGTGCCAGTGACTGAACATTACACAGAGAGCTTATACATGTGACAGTAGTGGAAGATTAGAGAGAGAGCGTATACATGTGTCAGTGGTTGAATATTGCACGGAGAGCGTATACATGTGTCAGTGGTTGAATATCACACAGAGCGTATACATGTGCCAGTGATTGAACATTACACAGAGAGCGTATACATGTGCCAGTGATTGAACATTACACAGAGAGCGTATACATGTGCCAGTGATTGAACATTACACAGAGAGCGTATACATGTGCCAGTGATTGAACATTACACAGAGAGCGTATACATCCGCCAGTGACTGTATATTACACAGAGAGCGTATACATCCGCCAGTGTTTGAACTTTACACAGAGAGCGTATACATGTGTGAGTGGTTGAACATCACACAGAGAGCGTATACATGTGCCAGTGACTGAATATTACACAGAGAGCGTATACATGTGCCAGTGATTTAACTTTACACAGAGAGCGTATACATGTGCCAGTGGTTGAATATCAAACAGAGAGCGTATACATGTGTCAGTGATGGAATATTACACGAAGAGAATATACACGTGTCAGTGGTTGAAAATCACACAGAGAGCATATACATGTGCCAGTGATTGAATATTACACAGGGAACGTATACATGTGTCAGTGATTGAACTTTACACAGAGAGCGTATACATGTGTCAGTGATTGAATATTACACAGAGAGCGTATACATGTGTCAGTGATTGAATATTACACAGAGAGCGCATACATGTGTCAGTGTTTGAACTTTACACAGAGAGCGTATACATGTGCCAGTGATTGAACATTACACAGAGAGCGTATACATGTGTCAGTGATTGAACATTACACAGAGAGCGTATACATGTGTCAGTGATTGAATATTTCACAGAGAGCGCATACATGTGTCAGTGTTTGAACTTTACACAGAGAGCGTATACATGTGCCAGTGAGTGAACATTACACAGAGAGCGTATACATGTGACAGTGGTGGAAGATTAGAGAGAGAGCGTATACATGTGTCAGTGGTTGAATATTACACAGAGAGCGTATACATGTGTCAGTGGTTGAATATCACACAGAGCGT
The DNA here is from genome assembly GCF_003918875.1 of Haliotis rubra. NCBI lineage: Eukaryota > Metazoa > Mollusca > Gastropoda > Lepetellida > Haliotidae > Haliotis > Haliotis rubra. The sequence continues at coordinate 9,634 of NW_025765542.1, read as the reverse complement.
ATACATGTGCCAGTGATTGAACATTACACAGAGAGCGTATACATGTGCCAGTGATTGAACATTACACAGAGGGCGTATACATGTGCCAGTGATTGAACATTACACAGATAGCGTATACATGTGTCAATGATTGAACATTACAAAGAGAGCGTATACATGTGCCAGTGATTAGATGTTACACAGAGAGCGTATACATGTTCCAGTGATTGAATATTACACAGAGAGCGTATACATGTGCCAGTGATTGAACATTACACAGAGAGCGTATACATGTGCCAGTGATTGAACATTACACAGAGAGCGTATACATGTGCCAGTAATTGAATATTACACAGAAAGCGTAATAGTATACATGTGCCAGTGATTGAATATTACACAGAGAGTGTATACATGTGTCAGTGGTTGAATATCACACGGAGAGCGTATACATGTGTCAGTGGTTGAATATCACACCGACAGCGTATACATCCGCCAGTGATTGTATATTACACAGGGAACGTATACATCTGCCAGTGATTGAACTTTGCACAGAGAGCGTATACATGTGCCAGTGATTGAATATTACACAGAGAGCATATACATGTGTCAGTGGTTGAACATCACACAGAGAGCGTATACATGTGTCCAGTGTTTGAACATTAAACAGAGAGCGTATACATGTGCCAGTGATTGAACATTACACAGAGAGCATATACATGTGCCAGTGTTTGAATATTACACAGAGAGCGTATACATGTGCCAGTGATTGAACATTACACAGAGAGCGTATACATGTGCCAGTGATTGAATATTACACAGAGAGCGTATACATGTGCCAGTGATTGAATATTACACAGAGAGCGTATACATGTGTCAGTGGATTGAATATTACACAGAGAGCGTATACATGTGCCAGTGATTGAACATTACACAGAGAGCGTATACATCCGCCAGTGATTGAATATTACACAGAGAACGTATACATGTGCCGGTGGTTGAACTTTACACAGAGAGCGTATACATGTGCCAGTGATTGAATATTACACCGAGAGCGTATACATGTGCCAGTGATTGAATATTACACAGAGAGCGTATGCATGTGCCAGTGGTTGAACATTACACCGAGTGCGTATACATGTGCCAGTGATTGTATATTACACAGAGAGCGTATACATGTGCCAGTGATTGAACATTACACAGAGGAAACGTATACATGTGTCAGTGGTTGAACATCACACAGAGAGCGTATACAAGTCAGTGATTGAATATTACACGGAGAGCGTATACATGTGTCAGTGGTTGAATATCACACAGAGAGCGTATACATGTGCCAGTGATTGAATATTACACAGAGAGCGTATACATGTGTCCAGTGGTTGAACATTACACAGAGAGCGTATACATGTGCCAGTGGTTGAATATTACACAGAGAGCGTATACATGTGTCAGTGGTTGAATATTACACAGAGAGCGTATACATGTGCCTGTGATTGAACATTACACAGAGAGCGTATACATGTGCCAGTGATTGAACATTACACAGAGAGCGTATACATGTGCCAGTGATTGAACATTACACAGAGAGCGTATACATCTGCCAGTGATTGAACATTACACAGAGAGCGTATACATGTGCCAGTGATTGAATATTACACAGAGAGCGTATACATGTGCCAGTGATTGAACATTACACAGAGAGCGTATACATGTGCCAGTGGTTGAACATTACACAGAGAGCGTATACATGCGCCAGTGATTGAACATTACACAGAGAGCGTATACATGTGCCAGTGATTGAACATTACACAGAGAGCGTATACATGTGTCCAGTGGTTGAACATTACACAGAGAGCGTATACATGTGGTGTCAGTGATTGAACGTTAGACAGAGAGAGCGTATACATGTGTCAGTGATTGAATATTACACAGAGAGCGTATGCATGTGCCAGTGATTGAACTTTACACAGAGAGCGTATACATGTGCCAGTGATTGAACTTTACACAGAGAGCGTATACATGTGCCAGTGATTGAATATTACACAGAGAGCGTATACATGTGCCAGTGATTGAACATATCACACAGAGCGTATACATGTGCCAGTGATTGAATATTACACAGAGAGCGTATACATGTGTCAGTGATTGAACATTACACAGAGAGCGTATACATGTGTCCAGTGGTTGAACATTGCACAGAGAGCGTATACATGTGTCAGTGGTTGAATATTACACAGAGAGCGTATACATGTGCCAGTGGTTGAACATTACACAGAGAGCGTATACATGTGCCAGTGGTTGAACATTACACAGAGCGTATACATGTGCCAGTGATTGAACATTACACAGAGCGTATACATGTGTTGCCAGTGGTTGAACATTACACAGAGAGCGTATACATGTGCCAGTGATTGAACATTACACAGAGAGCGTATACATCCATGCCAGTGTGTCATGTGTCAGTGGTTGAACATTACACAGAGAGCGTATACATGTGCCAGTGATTGAATATTACACAGAGAGCGTATACATGTGTCCAGTGGTTGAACATCACACAGAGAGCGTATACATGTGCCAGTGATTGAACATTACACAGAGAGCGTATACATGTGTCAGTGATTGAATATCACACAGAGAGCGTATACATGTGCCAGTGGTTGAATATTACACAGAGAGCGTATACATGTGTCAGTGGTTGAATATTACACAGAGAGCGTATACATGTGCCAGTGGTTGAATATTACACAGAGAGAGCGTATACATGTGTCAGTGATTGAATATTACACAGAGAGCGTATACATGTGCCAGTGATTGAATATTACACAGAGAGCGTATACATGTGTCAGTGGTTGAACATTACACAGAGAGCGTATACATGTGCCAGTGATTGAACATTACACAGAGAGCGTATACATGTGCCAGTGATTGAACATTACACAGAGAGCGTATACATGTGCCAGTGATTGAATATTACACAGAGAGCGTATACATGTGCCAGTGATTGAATATTACACAGAGAGCGTATACATGTGTCAGTGGTTGAATATTACACAGAGAGCGTATACATGTGTCAGTGATTGAATATCACACAGAGAGCGTATACATGTGATCAGTGGTTGAACATTATTACACAGAGAGCGTATACATGTGTCAGTGGTTGAACATTACACAGAGAGCGTATACATGTGTCAGTGATTGAATATTACACAGAGAGCGTATACATGTGCCAGTGATTGAACTATTACACAGAGAGCGTATACATGTGCCAGTGATTGAATATTACACAGAGAGCGTATACATGTGCCAGTGATTGAATATTACACAGAGAGCGTATACATGTGTCAGTGATTGAATATTACACAGAGAGCGTATACATGTGTGATTGAACATTACACAGAGAGCGTATACATGTGCCAGTGGTTGAATATTACACAGAGAGCGTATACATGTGCCAGTGATTGAACATTACACAGAGAGCGTATACATGTGTCAGTGGTTGAATATCACACAGAGAGCGTATACATGTGCCAGTGATTGAATATTACACAGAGAGCGTATACATGTGCCAGTGATTGAACATTACACAGAGAGCGTATACATGTGCCAGTGATTGAATATTACACAGAGAGCATATACATGTGTCAGTGGTTGAATATTACACAGAGAGCGTATACATGTGCCAGTGATTGAACATTACACAGAGAGCGTATACATGTGCCAGTGATTGAACATTACACACAGAGAGCGTATACATGTGCCAGTGATTGAATATTACACAGAGAGCGTATACATGTGCCAGTGATTGAACATTACACAGAGAGCGTATACATGTGCCAGTGATTGAATATTACACAGAGAGCGTATACATGTGCCAGTGGTTGAACATTACACAGAGAGCGTATACATGTGCCAGTGATTGAACATTACACAGAGAGCGTATACATGTGCCAGTGATTGAACATTACACAGAGAGCGTATACATGTGTCAGAGATTGAATATTACACAGAGAGCGTATACATGTGTCAGTGGTTGAATATTACACAGAGAGCGTGCATACATGCCAGTGAGTTGAATTTACACAGAGAACATATGCCAGTGATTGAACATTACACAGAGCGTATACATGTGCCAGTGGTTGAATATCACACAGAGAGCGTATACATGTGTCAGTGATTGAACATTACACAGAGAGCGTATACATGTGCCAGTGATTGAACATTACACAGAGAGCGTATACATGTGCCAGTGATTGAATATTACACAGAGAGCGTATACATGTGCCAGTGGTTGAACATTACACAGAGAGCGTATACATGTGTCAGTGGTTGAATATCACACAGAGCGTATACATGTGTGGTAGTGATTGAACGTTACACGAGAGCGTATACATGTGTCAGTGATTGAATATTACACAGAGAGAGCGTATACATGTGCCAGTGATTGAATACATTGCACAGAGAGCGTATACATGTGCCAGTGATTGAACATTACACAGAGAGCGTATACATGTGCCAGTGATTGAACATTACACAGAGAGCGTATACATGTGCCAGTGATTGAACTTTACACAGAGAGCGTATACATGTGCCAGTGATTGAATATTACACAGAGAGCGTATACATGTGTCAGTGGTTGAATATTACACGGAGAGCGTATACATGTGTCAGTGGTTGAATATTGCACGGAGAGCGTATACATGTGTCAGTGGTTGAATATTACACAGAGAGCGTATACATGTGCCAGTGATTGAACATTACACAGAGAGCGTATACATGTGCCAGTGGTTGAACATTACACAGAGAGCGTATACATGTGTCAGTGGTTGAATATTACACAGAGAGCGTATACATGTGCCAGTGATTGAATATTACACAGAGAGCGTATACATGTGCCAGTGATTGAATATTACACAGAGAGCGTATACATGTGTCAGTGATTGAACATTACACAGAGCGTATACATGTGTCAGTGGTTGAATATTACACAGAGAGAGCGTATACATGTACATGTGTCAGTGGTTGAATATTACACGGAGAGCATATACATGTGTCAGTGTTTGAATATTACACATAGAGCATATACAGGTGTCAGTGATTGAATATCACACAGAGAGCATATACATGTGCCAGTGGTTGAATATTACACAGAGAGCGTATACATGTGTCAGTGGTTGAATATTACACAGAGAGCGTATACATGTGCCAGTGGTTGAATATTACACAGAGAGCGTATACATGTGTCAGTGGTTGAATATTACACAGAGAGCGTATACATGTGTCAGTGGTTGAACATTACACAGAGAGCGTATACATGTGCCAGTGATTGAACATTACACAGAGAGCGTATACATGTGCCAGTGATTGAACATTACACAGAGAGCGTATACATGTGCCAGTGATTGAACATTACACAGAGAGCGTATACATGTGCCAGTGGTTGAATATCACACAGAGAGCGTATACATGTCAGTGATTGAATATTACACAGAGAGCGTATACATGTGTCAGTGGTTGAATATCACACAGAGAGCGTATACATGTGTCAATGGTTGAATATCACACAGAGAGCGTATACATATGATAGTGGTTGAACATTAGAGAGAGAGCGTATACATGTGTCAGTGGTTGAATATCACACAGAGCGTATACATGTGTCAGTGATTGAACTTTCCACAGAGAGCGTATACATGTGCCAGTGATTGAACTTTGCACAGAGAGCGTATACATGTGCCAGTGATTGAACATTACACAGATAGCGTATACATGTGCCAGTGATTGAACATTACACAGAGAGCGTATACATGTGCCAGTGATTGGATATTACACAGAGAGCGTATACATGTGCCAGTGATTGAATATTACACAGAGAGCGTATACATGTGCCAGTGATTGAACATTACACAGAGCAGCGTATACATGTGCCAGTGATTGTATATTACAAAGAAAGCGTACACATGTGCCAGTGATTGAATATTACACAGAGAGCGTATACATGTGTCAGTGGTTGAATATCACACCGACAGCGTACACATCTGCCAGTGATTGTATATTAAACAGGGAACGTATACATCTGCCAGTGATTGAACTTTACACAGAGAGCGTATATATATGTGCCAGTGATTGAATATTACAGGGAGAGCATATAGATGTGTCAGTGGTTGAGCATCACACAAAGAGCGTATACATGTGCAAGTGATTGAACATTACACAGCGAGCGTATACATGTGCCAGTGATTGAACATTACACAAAGAGCGTATACATGTGCCAGTGATTGTATATTACACAGAGAGCGTATACATGTGATAGTGATTGAACATTATACAGAGAGCGTATACATGTGTCAGTGATTGAATATTACACAGAGAGCGTATACATGTGCCAGTGGTTGAATATTACACAGAGAGCGTATACATCCGCCAGTGATTGTATATTACACTGGGAACGTATACATGTGCCAGTTATTGAACTTTAAACAGAGAGCGTATACATGTGTCAGAGATTGTATATTACACCGAGAGCGTATACATCCGCCAGTGATTGTATATTACACAGGGAACGTATGCATGTACCAGTTATTGAACTTTACACAGAGAGCGTATACATGTACCAGTGATTGTATATTACAAAAAGAGCGTATATATCCGCCAGTGATTGTATATTACACAGAGAACGTATACATGTGCCAGTGGTTGAATATCACACAGAGAGCGTATACAAGTCAGTGATTGAATATTACACGGAGAGCGTATACATGTGTCAGTGGTTGAATATCACACAGAGAGCGTATACATGTGCCAGTGATTGAATATTACACAGGGAGCGTATACATGTGCCTGTGGTTGAATATTACACAGAGAGCGTATACAAGTCAGTGATTGAATATTACACGGAGAGCGTATACATGTGTCAATGGTTGAATATCACACAGAGAGCGTATACATATGATAGTGGTTGAACATTAGAGAGAGAGCGTATACATGTGTCAGTGGTTGAATATCACACAGAGCGTATACATGTGTCAGTGATTGAACTTTCCACAGAGAGCGTATACATGTGCCAGTGATTGAACTTTGCACAGAGAGCGTATACATGTGCCAGTGATTGAACATTACACAGAGAGCCGCATACATGTGTCAGTGGTTGAATATTACAGAGAGCGTATACATGTGGTAGTGGTTGAATATCAAACAGAGAGCGTATACATGTGTAGTGACTGAATATTACACAGAGAGCGTATGCATGTGCCAGTGATTATTAACTTTGCATGAGAAAGTGATCAAACATTGCACAGAGATCGGATACATGTGCCAGGATTTACACAGAGAGCGTATACATGTGCCAGTGATTGAATATTACACAGGGAACGTATACATGTGCCAGTGATTGAACTTTACACAGAGAGCGTATACATGTGCCAGTGATTGAATATTACACGGAGAGCACATACATGTGTCTGAGGTTGAACATTAGAGAGAGAGCGTATTCATGTGTCAGTAGTTGAATATTGCACGGAGAGCGTATACATGTGTCAGTGGTTGAATACCACACAGAGGACGTATACATGTGCCAGTGATTGAACATTACACAGAGAGCGTATACATGTGCCAGTGGTGGTAGATTAGAGAGAGAGCATATACATGTGTCAGTGGTTGAATATTACACAGACAGCGTATACATGTGCCATTGATTGTATATTACACAGAGAGCGTATACATGTGCCAGTGATAAAATATTACAGGGGGAGCGTATACATGTGTCAGTGGTTGAACATTAGAGAGAGAGCGTATACATGTTGTTGAATATTGCACGGAGAGCGTATACATGTGTCAGTGGTTGAATATCAAACGGAGAGCATATACATGTGTCAGTGTTTGAATATTACACATAGAGCATATACAGGTGTCAGTGATTGAATATCACACAGAGAGCATATACATGTGCCAGTGGTTGAATATTACTCAGAGAGCGTATACATGTGTCTGTGGTTGAATATTACACAGAGAGCGTATACATGTGCCTGTGGTTGAATATTACACAGAGAGCGTATACAAGTCAGTGATTGAATATTACACGGAGAGCGTATACATGTGTCAATGGTTGAACATCACACAGAGAGCCGCATACACATTGTCACTGGTTGAATATTACCCGAGAGCGTATACATGTGTCAGTGATTGAACATTACACAGAGCGCATACATGTGCATGATTGAACTTTGCACAGAGAGCGTATACATGTGCCAGTGATTGAACCGCACAGAGAGCGTATACATGTGCCAGTTGTTGAACATTACACAGAGAGCGCATACATGTGTCAGTGGTTGAATATTACACAGAGAGCGTATAAATGTGTCAGTGCTTGAATATCACAAGGAGAGCGCATACCGCTATGACTTGAAATTATAAAGCGGCGCATAGAGCCTGGATAGTTACACTAGGTATCACACTTTGTAGTGTGTGCATCCCCTACACCGCGTAGTGTGTGCATAATTTTCCACTGGGTAGTGTGTGCACTCTTCCACTTGGTAATGTGTGCAACCCTTCCACCAGGTAGTGTGCATCCCTTCCACCGCGTAGCGTGTGCATCCCTTCCACCAGGTAGCGTGCGCCTTCCTTCCACTGGGTAGTGCGTCATCCCTTTCCACTGGGTAGTGCGCATTCCTACACCGGTAGTGTGCGCATCCCTTTCCGCCGCAGTGTGTGCATCCTTTGATTAATTGGCAGCGTGTGGTGCACCCCTTCCTACCTGCAGTGTGCGCGCATCCTTCCACTGCAGTGTGGGCATCCCTTCCACCGCAGTGTGCATCCCTTCCACCGGGTAATCGATGCATCCCTTCCGGGTAGCGTGTGCAAATCTCCCTTCCACCAGGTAGCAGGTGCATCCCTTTACACTGGGCAGTGTGCATCCCTTTCCACTCCAGGTAGTGTGTACATCCCTTCCACCAGGTAGTGTGTGCATCCCCACACTGCAGTGTGCGTATCCCCACACCAGGTGGTGTGCATCCCTTTCCACTGGGTAGTGTGCGCATCGCTTTACACCGCGCAGCGTGCGCATCCCTTCACTCAGGTAGTGCGTGCATTCCTTTACACTGGGTAAAGTGTGTACATCCCTTCCACCTCGCAGCGTGTGTGTGCATCCTTTACACCGCGTAGCGTGCGCATCCCTTCCACCAGGCAAGTGTGTGCATCCCTTACACCTGGGTAGTAGATCCCTTCCACCAGGTAGTGTGCGCATCCCTCACACCTGGCAGTGTGCGCATCCCCACACCGGGTAGTGTGCGCATCCCTTCCACTGGTAGTGTGCATCCCTTCACTGGGTAGTGTGGGCATCTTTCCACTCAGGGTAGTGTGCGCCACCTTTCCACTGGGTAGCGTGCGCATCCTCTCCACCAGGTGAAGTGTGCACACCCTTCCACTAGGCAGTGTGTTCATCCCTTCCACCGTGTAGTGCGTACATCCCTTTCCACTTCGTAGCGTGCATCCCTTCCACCGGGTAGTGGTGCATCCCTTTCCACTCGGTAGTGTGTGCACCCCTTTCCACCAGGTAGTGTGTGCATCCCTTCCACCGGGTAGTGTGCATCCCTCCTCCAGGTAGCGGGTGATCCCTTCCGACCAGGTGGCAGTGCGCATCCCTTCCACTGGGTAGTGTGTGCATCCA